>NC_056726.1:222364553-222487053 GCF_019279795.1 Protopterus annectens
GAAAGTGAAGACATGTGACTGACAATGTTGCAGCTTATTATAAATTGTCAGGCAAAGTGACAGCAACAACTGGATCAAATCTTTAGGTTTCCTGAAGAAAAGTTCCACACACAGCATGCCTGTTAGAGAGAGTGTATCACCTGTCGCGCCCCTCTGTTGACTGCAGCAGATGACAGCACCACCACAATAAGCTTCAGCTTATGTATATCACCAGGGAATATGCCAACGTGAGAGGTTTTAGCATATGTCTACCTCCCAAACACTGCACTCTTTCAGCATTTCCAAACGAATTATGCTTACTAGAAGCATTTTGGGTCAAAACAAGGATGGAAATTGTTATTCACCCTAGCAACAAGGTATCAGTATAAATGGGAATTAGTAGAACACGCATAGTGAGCTGACTGCAAATAAAGATGTATTGTAAAAATTAGCTCTACTTCACACTGTGACACACATATAAATGAAGGGACAGTACAGATTTCTGTTTAAATCTGTCTTTAAAAATATGCCAAAATTTCACAAATTTATATATAAATTGTTATAAAATTTCTTTTCTATTATAATTGAAATCTATGTAAATGTCTACAGGAAAAAATTCTGAATGATATGTTGTACTGTTAATAACTGCTTATAAAGTGTGCTATAAGAATAATGCCCAGCTGAACTGAGTTTCACTTTTTCAAACTCTAAGTGTACACTGTGCAACTGTAAACAAATTAAATGAGGCGCTAGATCATTACTGAAAGAGGTTCTTGTGTCTAGTATGTCTTACCACATAAAATAATAAGAAGAAAAACAGAAAAGTTTTGCATACAATGATGTGAATATATATACATTTTTAGGCTTTTTCTTATAATGGAGTTGCTGATGGCAGACTTGCTGTCAGTCTTTCAAAGAGTCAAGCTTCACTGCTCAGTTATGATTTTAAAGTAAGAAAAGTACAATCGTGCAAGTAAACTTGCCATAACAGTAAATGTTCGCATGATCAGTGTTGCAGCAGCCAAAGCTATATGGGTTATATCCTGCAACGATATAATAGCCGGACAGCTTCCAAAGCTTCAGGGCACCTTCCTCGCACCTAAACTATTAGTCAGTTCAAGCCGAGTTGACTAAAAAGACAGGCTTGGGTGCCAAGTCATTCAGAGCTTTCATGCTAAACAGAGATAAGGAGGCTGAACTCTGAAAGGACAATGCTACGAAGAACAAAAAATAAAATACCACACCCTGGCAATACCAACACACCAAGAAACAGGAGGGATGAAGGGAAGGAGACTGAGATTCTGATAATGCAGACAGGCAAACCTCCTCATCACCCCTGAAGTAGTATTAACTGAGTCACACACATGCTGTAAACAATGAAGAGTGACTTGTACAAACTTAACCTTAACATGCTTTTAGGTTCAAGGTCATCTGTTCCAGAGTTGTTGCGGGTTTCAAGTGTATACAACCCACCCTTGCACCCAGCCCTTCAAGCTTACGAAAAAATCTGTGAACTTAATCTTCGTGCTTTCTGTGAAGGAGGGTTTAGAACTAAAAAAGGAGGTTTTAATATAAGTGATAAGGAACGTGACTCTATCAGGCTTTTAAAGGATTGTAAAATAAGGATGATGAAGCCTGATAAAGGCGGTGGGTTGGTCTGTATTTGGAAAATTCAGTGTATCAAAAGATTAGTCGCAACGAATTGAATATGGCTTATGTAAAAATTAAACGAAGTTTGAATGATTTGTTTATCGAAGCAGCTATTGATTTGGACCTATTTAATTTTATATCTATGCCAGCCCCTAGAGTAGCTTCATTCTTTGGTATATCCAAGATTCATAAACGCCTTTCCGACCCCCCTTTTAGGCCCATTGTTGATGGGCGTGGGTCCATCACATACGGATGTGCTAAATACATTGACAGTATTTTGAAGCCACTTATTGAAAAAGAAACTCAAATCTGTAAGGATTCGTGGAGCTTTTTAAAGGTCTTTAACACTTTTCCTTTTAAAGATGATTATATATTTTTTTGTCTGTCGATGTAAGAGATCTTTATACGGTAATTCCCCATATTTTGGGATTAGAGTGGGTTAGGGATTTCCTTTTTGAAAGAAATGTAGATAGTAACACTATTTATGTGTTGGAAACTTTATTGGAGTTAGTATTGACTAACAATTTTATGTTGTTTGAAGGTGATTTTTTGTACAGAAAACAGGGGTAGCAATGGGCTCCCCCTGTGGTGGCAGTTTTGCCAACTGCATTATGGCCCAATGGGAAACTACAAAACTTTTCCAAAATCTCCTTTTTAAGGAAAATGTCGCCTGGTACACCAGGTACCAGGACGACATGTTTTTCCTTTGGAAAGGACCGAAGGACACCATAGAAGAATTTATTTCTTCTATTTCGGGTTTAACAGATTTTTTGGAATTTACTTATACCATAGGGTTGGATTCCATTAGTTTTCTAGACATATTTATCCAAAATGATTATAATAATAAGAGGTTCAAAAGTCGTATTTTTAGGAAACCCACCTACTCTAATGCTTTTCTCCACTTTTCGAGTTGCCATCCGTACCATCAAAAGAGGGGGGTCTCGTGAAAGGCCAATTAGTAAGAGCTGCTAGAATGGTTTCTGATAAAGCCGATTTTTTGGAAGAATGTGCAATATTAGAGGAAATGTTCATTAGGAGGGGTTATCCCCCTTTGTTAGTGTGCTCTTTGGTGACAGAGGTTACTAATAAACGCCAAAATGGCTTTTTTAAGCCATTATTTTTAGCCTCTGAGTGTGGAGATTTTCAATCAGAAAATCTGGCTATATTAACAAAAGAACAAGGAAACAATAATACGGTTAGATTTTTTTGTACTTACAATCTCGATCACTCCTTTATTAGGGCAACTCTGGTTAAAAATTGGGCTTTAATTATGGAGGATCCATTGTTGTTTAAAGCCCTAGGGAATCAACCTATTATTACTTTCCGACGAGGTTTAAATTTGAAATCCTTGCTTCACTATCAGACCAAAGGTCAAGTTTCTAAGTCTAAGGGAATGGTTAGATGTGGCAGATGCCATCAATGTAAATTTTTGAGTCTGGCGTATCAACTTAATATTCGAGGGGTCCCGTTTAAAATTCAGTGTCATTTTACCTGTGACTCTAGCAGGGTAGTTTATTGTGCATCCTGTCAAGCCTGTAATGCTTTCTATATTGGGAAAACCGAGAGAAAGCTGAAACAACGCATTTATGAGCACCAATATGCAATAACCAAAGGTGATCTCACAAATGCCTTGGCTAAACATATTAGTAACCATCCAAGTCATTCCTTTAGATTTTCGGTCCTTAAACAAATATCAAAAGATGATAAAGGGGGCATTGGCAGATTGACCTAGAAACAGAAGAATTAAGATGGCAAGTTTTGACTGCATCTTATTTATTACCGGGTCTCAATGAGACAGTGTCTACTAAATGTTGCCTTAAAAAATTGGCTTTAAGGAGGTAAAATTATGTAGCCTTTGAGTTAGTTATAGTAAATTTTTTCTATACATTTATATCTTTTATGAATGCATTTATGAGTATTTTTTATGAATGTAATTAAGAATGTTTTTTTGAGTTTTGATTTGTTTAATTAATTAGTTAAAATAATGTGTGCTTCTTCCTGTATTTCTCTGCTTCCTTTTTAGATAAATAAGGTTTTATATTAATGTTACTTTAAGAAGGAACATTTTCATGTTTTATTGAATAATTGATTGATTTAAGAAGTAGTATTGGCTATTTAAGAGATTTAGTTATTGGTTGTAGTTGTCTGAAGAAGGAAGAGCATTGACTCTTCCGAAAGCGCTAACCAAATAAATTTCTGAGTTTATTTGTGCCTTGAGCTGCCTGAATTGTTTTTTTTTTTTTTTCGTTTATCCAGTTTGTTTGTCTTTTGCCTTTGTGCGTGTCGACTTGTACAATAGACTGGACTAAATTATTTACAGTAGATGTTTCCTCACAAGAAGAAACTGCAGACAAAATATTCCTTATACTTTTATAATTAATCAGAACAAACCTTAACATATGAGCCTAACAATTCAAAATTCTGAAAAATCAAAGTTGCTGAAGTATAAACTTTTTCCCATACTTACTAATAATCATCCAATCCTTATCAAAAGGAACAAGATTAGAAATAAATAAATGTTTAGCAGCAGTGGGATCCACTAAAGCTATAGTTGCCAGGTCAGGTTTGGGAAGAGTGTATAAACACTTAAAGAATGGTAAACGTCATATGTCCTATTTGCCTTTTTATGGACAGCTGTTTGACTGTCAGGAAAATTACGAGCAGTAACACACAAATCCTCCAAAGCTGACAGAACTAGAGGAATATGTGAAGGTTCTGGAAATTCCTTTTCTAATAGCCCATCATATTTTCTGAGGGACTGAGAAACCTCAGTGTTCTTCCACTGAAAACACTGAGACATTCTGTAACTAGTATCAGAGAAAGATAAACCTCCACGGGGAGAATCAAAAACTGACCTCTCCTCTGAGTCTTCATGGGACACCTGAGGACAAAACCCTGTAATTGTCTTTTCTTCTTCCTGTCCAGATTCAGAATTTTGAATCTGTTCAGGAAAAGAAGTACGCCTCTTTCTTTTACTCAAAATTATTTAATCAAAAGGCTTGACAGCCTGAATTAAACCCTGAGCCAGGCCCAGTACATTACTCCTGTCCAATGACATTTGAGGAGTAGATACATGTTTAGTTATCATTTTTCTTTTTGACAGGAAAATGGGGCCAACAGTGTTATTAATGACAGCAGTGGCTTCCCCAGGGATGGGCACAACATTCTGTCAAAACAAGCAAGACTTACCTGTTCCTTCTCCCAGGACCAAAAAGAATGGCTCTCCCTTGCTCACTGAGGGGACCTCAACAACCACAGAGGATGTGGTTAACCCCTGGTCCATAGTGACTGTAGGTGCTACACCAGAGGGATCTGGGTAAAAGATGAGTGGTCTGAGATACAACAAATGGCAACTGCAGAGTCACCAGTCTGTGTCTGAGGCAAATTGCTAGCCTGTTTTGGTGACAAATGATGTTTGTTTAACGTCTTCTTTTTGTGGCTGGAAAAAGGTCCAACCACTGAACCTACAGTTTGCCCTATGATCAAGCTGAAAATGATGCCTCTTTCCTGGGCAAAACAAGCAGGAGATGCCAGTAAAAATTTAAAGTCTTTAAAAGTCACTTTTTCACAGAAAAACACAGTTAAAAACACTTTAAAACAATTTGCCGCCCCCCAAAAGTAAAATAAACACAATTTCTCCATAAAAAAAACAATTTTTTTAAGTACTTGAAACAACTTTTAAGCTGACAGGAAAAAACAGTGCTCCCATTTAAAAGTGCAATACAGTCTCATGACGGTATGTTAAAACACAAACTCCTAGATTTAAAATTTAGATTTAAGCAGGAAAATGTTATCATCAAACATTTTTTTTTAATCTAGGAAGGCTTTTACCCCTGAAGGGAACTAATCTATCCAGCAAATAAACAGCACAAGTCAGCTGTCATGCCAAAAATGTCTCAGAGGGGCATATTCATCATCATCTGGGAGGAAAGCTCTGAATGGCTTTGCACCAAAACCTGTCTTTATATTCAACTCAGCTTGAGCTGACTAACGGTTTGGGTGTGAGGACTGTGCCCTGAAGCTTTGGAAGCTGGCTGGCTGTTATCTCTTTGCATGATATAACCCATATAGCTTAGGCTACTGCAGCAGTGATCACTAGGAGGAACATCCTTTTAGTTATTTTTGTTGTATTATGTGAAAGGTCAAAGACATCTCAGAGACACTGCATTCTACAAACAAAGGTTTCAACTGCATGTCTGTATTGATAATGGGATTAGTGCCAAACTTCAGACAGACCAAGTATGCAGATTCCTCACATCTATTATCAGTGTTATCACTGCTAAAAAATATCTTAACTCATTGTAGCTACTTTCTCTCATTCATGTGTCTTATGCATACTGTGTAACATACATCATCCTTCAGCTCCTGATGGTATGTCCCTAATCCAGTTCTCATCTCTACCCACTAAGGCAGTTCCCCTACCTCACCACAGTGTCAGTATAATCTTTTGTAGTATATCTTAACTTCATCTGGGTCATGAAAGCTATACCTTTTACTATTTCAACACCTACCATTTTCATATAGTAATTTTCTGCCATCTCTGGTGTGTGACCAACAACATGTGAGCTGGATCTCCTCAGCCTTGATGGAAATTTTGGTTATCCAACCCTTCAATAAACCTTCTTTAGATCCAAATATTCAAGATAATTGACACCCTATTTCTAACCTCCCCTTTTTAGAGAAAGTTATTAAGAAGGGTGCCTAAAAGCAACTGGAATCATATTTTACAGTTAGTGGACAGATGGCTCCTTTTCAGTCAGGGTTTTGCACTTGCTATAGTACTGAGGCAATGGTGAGATACAAGCAGCACTATACACTGTGGTTCCTTCTGTATATCTCTGTAGCATTTGACACTAGGTGAGGGCCATGATATCTTGTTAGAGCATTTATTTACCTACTATAATATTTCATCTGTGGTATTAGGCTGGTTTACCTCATAGTTCTTAGACCATTATCAAAGGATGTGTTCAGGGTTCAATACGTAGTCTCTATGCCATCCTGATTGTGGAATTCCACGGGATTATATCATAGAGCTGCTACTTTTCACAGGGTATATGCTTTCTGTAGGATAGTTCTTGGGTAAGGAGACTTAGGCTAACCTAGTTACGCTGCGAATACTCAGCTCTGTTTTCCCTTAACTAAAAACAATACGGTGAGTGTCTCCTCACTGGCTGACAACCTTGAAGCCATACATACTTGGCTCAATAGAAATCAACTAAAACTGAGTGCCATGAAGACTGAGGCCTTAGTTATTCATGCAGCCTTGAGTGACTCACACACTGCTCCATTTCCACTCTTCATTATGCATGATGGTAATAAGTTACGTTTATTAATAAGGTGCAGAACTATGGTAGCATTCTTAATACACAGCTGACACTTTGGGACCAGGCACTGGATAACACAAAGTCATCTTGTTTCCATTTGAAAAATATTTTCAGGATTAAGCACCTGTTAGCTCAAGCAGATCTCTCTCAGCTGTGATTCATGCCTTGATCTCTTCACACTGGATTACTAGATTATGCTCTACCTGGAACTACCAAACCTTGATCTTGAGTGCTTACATAGGGTAAAGAACTCTGCTGCCCAACTATTTCTTGATAATGCTTGTTATCAACATATTTTGTCTGTACTTGCTGGCATCCTATTTTTGTACAGGATCATCTACTAGAACCTAGTGCTGGTTTAATTGTCCATTCACAGCCAAGGTCCCTGTTACCTGAAGGAGCTACCCTACTATCCCACAAAGGTCTTCTGGTCTGCCTTGAAGGGGCTGCTGGCAATTCCATAGGTCATTATTGATGCATCAGGCTTTAAATGATTTTTATATCAAGTCCCTTACCTCTGGAACCTGACTGTATGGTGACTTCAGAAATGCCCATAGCTGGCTGGTTTTAGACAGGCACTCAAGGCTTATCCTTTGATTTAACCCTTTGATAGTGTGAAATGATTATAATCAGAAAGCATTTTACTCAATGGGTGTTGTTCATATGCTGTCTTATGCTTATTTTAGTTACTCATTTATTATTTCTATTTTGTAAACACCTAAATAAGCTTAAATTGAACTTTTAGTTTTTAGGAGCCACAGAGCAGACTGTCGAGAGATAATCATGGACATTTGATATGTACTGTGGAAAGACAAGAGATTCACCTGAACTAGATCTGAACATGAACTTCTTCCAAAAACTGTATAGTGGTTTGTTATATTATTATACTGGGTTGATCTAGTACCTTATTAAACTGGGTTGATCTGGTATATTATTATACTGGATTTGTCAGCAGCATTTAAACCACATACTGCAAGCAGAACATATTAATCACCATTTATAACATCACAGGACAGCCGACAGAAGTATTGCTATAGTGACAAATGAAGCTAGAGCAACTAAAGATACAACAAAAAAAATTTAAGACTACAAAGCCAAGCATCATTTAGATAAAAACAAGGGAAGAAAGTCCAAGTTAGAATGAGATTAAAATGCATTATTGGTCATCTAAGAGCAAAGAAGTACCTGATAATATACCCGAAAAATGCACTAACTTTGCTGCATAACTACATGTACAAAAGTCATTGCCAAGGAATTTAAAGAAATGACAGGCACAGCTGCTCCATAGTGTAGACTGATGGATCTCTGCTTCCTGCACAGCTGACCTGGACTGTAGTCACAGACACAGTCTCAAGCATTTGGCTGGCATGAGATACAGATGCGCTATAAAAGGAAAAATTGCCAAATCGATCAGAGTTGCATTTGGCAAAAATGTTAGGGAAGTATCGCCAAATCAATCAGAGTTGCACTTGGCAAAAATATTATCTCTTGCGGTGAGCTTTGTTATTTCTAGGTTGGAGATGCATGTCCTGGCTGGGCCAAAACCAATTGCACCCAGTGGTACTTGCCCATGAAGAAGGTGAAAATATAAGCAAATGATCACTCATTATAACTTTGATAATCATAGGATCATAGGATCATAGGATCATAAGAGGTTGCTAGGCTAATGGACCTGGGACCCTTACAAGCCTAGCCAAGTGTTTATCCTCAAAAATAAACCTCAGTCAGCACCTGTTGCCCCTGTCAATGAGGAACACAAAAGAAATCCCTGATGGGTTTAGAGTGGACAGGGACATTATAAAGGTCTTATTGGGTATGCTTGACCCCCATAGGGATATTGGAAGAATGCGTGGACATCCTATCCCTGAGGATACCAAAGTATGTATAGCCCTCAGTATACTTGCTACTGAGACTATCCAGAGACAGACTGGGGACACACTGGGGTGCTCACAGGCTACTGCCTTGAGGATACTAATGCAGTTCCTGGATGTACTCTTGGCACATTTGGATCAGTATATCCATTTCCTGGTGTCACACCAGGACTATGCATGCCTTTTATGGGCTGCAACACTTCACTGAAGTACTCAGTGCAATAGATTGCACCCATGTTGCAATTAGAGCCCTCCTGGTCATAGGGGGAAGCAGAACTGCAACAGGAAGAGCTACAAGTCCTTCAACTGTCAGGTAGTATGTGATTCATGGAGGTGAATCACCAATATTTCTGTCCACCATCCTGACAGTAAAGATGATCCCCATATCTGACACACTAGCTCACTGTACCACATTTTCCTGCTTGGTATGATGCCCTGTGGTCATCTTTTCAGTACATCTTCAAGATTATCTCTACTAAACATACTGCATGAACAAGTATATGTTACTACTTGCTATACTTTTAATTGTATGTCTAAACCACTATGCTTATGTAAATATATTATGCAATCATATGTTATTATCTGCTATATTTTATAACTGTATGTGTAAACCACAATACTCATCTAAATACCTTATATATAGTATGCTAGCAATTGTTCTGGAGCTTTTCTCCCCGGGCCTCCACTGAAAAAGGACAGCTCTGTACAGTCAGACCTCCCTGGTAAACAAATGTAAAATAAATACATAAAATACGATGAATTTCTTTTTTTTTTAATTAAGAATTTATTCATGTTGAACTTTATTGCTGTATGTCAATAATTATTTTCCTGTTTTGTCTCCCCTCCCCTTTCTTTCCCTCCCTTTTTTTAAGAGATGCCTGATACCCAGTGGAGCTATGGCTCATGACTCCAGTGAGAAATAGTTCTGGAACTGTGAAGGAGACCTATAACACATCCTTGTCACAGTCCTGTATTGTCAACAAGAGTGTCTTTGACCTCCTGAAGGGCCATTTCAGGTGCCTGGATGAGTCTGGGAGTGCTGTTCAGTAGGACCCAGCTAGTGTGTGCAGGATGTTTATTGCATGTTGCATTCTGAATAACATGATCATGCACCAGTATGGTGTTGAAGTGACACATGCTGACACTGCAGCTCAAAGTGCCAGTCCTACTATGACTAATGATGACCAGACAGCAGCAGTAAGGGGCCCCACACAGCAGACTCTTGCATGGCATACAGCTGCACAGGTTAAAAGGTGATGTCTAGTCCAGAACTATAGATCAGGACAGTTAGATTAGTATTTTATTTTTTAAGCCCATAAAAGGCATGCAGTAATGTTTGTGAGCTATGTTGTATGGTACATTGCCTGTTGTCCTTATTCAACTGACATTGTTTCATCTTAAAAAATGTTTGTATTATTACCCGTTTGCCTGACTGCAAGGCATCAAATCAATAAAGAAATCAACAGTTGTACCTGCTGTACCATACAAATGTTGCTTTAATTATTTAACCACTATGCAATAAAAAGCAATGCTGACAATGAAATATGTAATTTCTGTTTACTGTACTGTATTGTACTGCACATCAGATTGGATTTTAGTGTCATCCAAAATTCTGACTTCAAAAACCGTCATCATTTGTGCAGTGAGGAGAGTGTAATGGCAACAGTTAAGTTTATATGGCAGGATGCTTATTTTAATTTGTCGCTTCCTTATGATATATTGGGCCTGAAAATGTTTGCTCATTACTAGCATGATGTTTCTCATATGACTGCCACCAGAAAGATTGTTAATCCATATATCATTGTTTTTGTCATTCATGTACTTAATAGATGTAATGATTCAAATTCACAGTATGGTGTAACTAATAGCTGTAAAGGGAATAACTGAAAATATATATGCAACCACTCTCACCCTCAACAAAAGTCTGTTCCAAATAAACAGAAAGATTTATCAATGAATGTAATTCACAGTAGTTCCAGATGAAATGGGTCATACACATCTGCTATTGATAGGCCTACTGACAGAGAAACTGATTTGAAAGACAGGCTGTCATGAAAAGTGTAAGGTGAGTTAATCTGACTATGTGATTTATTGGAGGAAGGTGATCCTGCTGTCACTGACCTGACACTGCTGCATGACTGTGATCTAGAATGTGAGGTTCTCCTAAGTGTATATGACTGTTGACATGGCCTGTCTGAAATGTGTTGTGATTATTCACTGTGAATACTGAGATTAGTGTCTTGAGAATAGTATCATGTGATTTCCTCCCATGTGTCTGGACAATACCCCACCCCCTGCTCCTCATAAGATTGAGTCCGCGTGACTCTGGTATGTCCTAACCATAGTACAAATGGAGGCTGCACCTGATGCTTGATGTGCCACCATACTATGTATCAGGGATACATGCCTGCTGTCTTCCATTTCAGAGTTATTCTGGAAATCATCATACATACCCTGCAAGACTTCAACCATTTCTAGCTGACTTTCTGTCACAGTGATCTGAGCCATAATGTCATGGCACAGTTCTTATTTGACAGCCAATGCTTTAAGTGTTTCCAGGGATATTTGGAAACAGTTCATGTGTCTGGCACCAGTTTGAAATGGTGGCACTGTGGACAATGTGGTCTTTGAATGTCTGCCATCTTCATCAAAATGTACTTCTGTGTGTGGATATACTGGTGTAGTACAGGACTGATCATGCTGTATAAGCGTAAGTGGAATGGCAGCTTGTGTTTGACTTTGTGGCACAGTGTCAATTTCTGTAGAGTTAGTAACAAGTTGTGAGGTGAGAGAGTCTGCCATTACATTGGAAGACTGGCTACCACTTCTCTCAGGGTGACCCATATATACAACTATGTCATCACCATCATTATCATCAGCAACACCCATTTTACTGATGACTTCATCCATATTTACTGGTACTGTTTGTTTTTTATGCTGACTCTGTAAATTACATTATTACAACACATTAATAATGTGCTTCCAATGGTGTGAGTGGTGCACCTACAACACACACTGCCTAGATATTCATTAATTGTTAATGTACAAGACTCACCTAATATCAACAAATTGTTTGTTTACAACCATTTTGCCACAATTCATTTCTGACTGTTAGAGTTAAGGTGTTTTCAGTAAATTCACTATAGTACATTTAGGTAGAATAAGGCCTGAAAATATAGAGTTAGACATGTATGCATTTAGGTTTAGAGAAAGACAGTTTATTAGAAAGGAACGACAAGCATGAAATGTGCAGAAAATACAGAAATACAGAATATTCCTTTCTCAAGCAAAATATACAATCTTGCCAACTACAGAATGTTCCTTTCTCAAGGGAAAGATGTACATAGCAATGGAATGCTAGATAAAGAGGCACATACAAGACCAGGATTGGAAACCAAGCTATCCAACGTTAAGGAGGCATGTAAAGTATCACAGGGTTTTGGTATTATTAAAATATACTTCAGACACAGTTAGGTAAGTAATTTAGTTTTCCTGACATACAGAAAAGATTAAATATCCAGCATTTTAGAAAGGAAGCTACAATACAGGCACTCAAGCCTGAGTGCAGAAGACAGGTCAAATAAATACTGTTTCAGTTTATATTATTCAGGATAATCAGAATATATGTGCAGAAACTTTGGATATATTTGGCAGCATTGTTATTACTAACCAGTATCCCAGCATTTCTTCAGACTCTTATTGTTTATCAGCAGTGTTAATGAAGACAGTATTCAGATATTGTGAACATCTAATAAAGCCTTATTAAATGAACTACTGTGTTTGGAGAATTCATTCGGAAAGTACACAAGATTTGGCCCATAAAGGAGGTACTAGCACCTGTTCAGCATGAGTTTGGGTAATTAACAGATAAAGAATTTCATGCCAGTCTCATTTCAGTTGTTTCCAGTTAATTCCACTATAGTACAGTCTTATCAATTCCTTCAATGGGAAGCTACTATGAATGTGGTAAAACACTTAAAGTAAGTCCCAAAACCCCATAGCAACCTTGCATCAGCAGTCAGACTATGTGTGTTCTACAAAAAAAATCTATAGAATTGCAGTGTTTCATTCAACCAAATGTGTTCTACAGAAAAAATTACAAAACAGCAGTGTTTCATTCCAAGCAACCTTATCAGTGCTAAAGGTGCCAGTGTTCATTCGACATTTCTTCAGAACTTCAACAGAGACAGCTGTAGTAATGTTCATGTACAGTCTTTAGTGCAGCGGCCAGTTTAACTTGAAGGTTTCACTAACAGTTTACAGTGACACTTTTTCTAGTCTATCAGTAACTACAGCAAATCTTTTGTAACAGACATTTCAGCATCACACCAGTGTTTTTCCATAACTGAAGGCTGTGAACTCTATATGGAATAAGCCAGAAATGTCAGCACTACAGTTTCTCATTAAAGAGCAGACCTTCCGGTAAGACAACACTAATACTCCAGATGTAAACTTGAACTTACAGAAAACAGACAGAACAGACAACCTCTACGTACAGTAATTGCAGCTGTTAAATTGCAGAGCACCAGTGTTTACTTCAGATAAAGACTCAAAGAAATTCAACAGACCAGCAGTAAATCAACAAACTTCAGCAGTGCTCATGCAGAACATACAATACATTAGGATGTTAACAGCTATCTCCACAAACTTTCAAGTTTCCAGTGTGACATCACATAGCCAAAAAAAATAAAAAAGCTACAGACAACAGGACACATTCTTCCAGAATCATAAAGTTATGTAAGGCTTTATATGCACTTTTAGTTAACAGCTGAAAAAAGTTTAAATTCATCAGTAAAAGTCATTTGCATACCTGTTGTATGAAAGTGTCAAGTAATGCTTCTACAGTTAGGACATCAGTAAATGTTTGGTTTAAAGTTAAAAACTGGGTAAAGCAGTCTAAAAGTCTGTGTTCCAGAAATGTTCTTTTGAAGTTAAAGGTTATGAGTTCAGGAATGTTAAATATTTCTAAACACAAAAGGGTTAAATCTCAGAAACAGGCTACAGCAAATCCTTTGCATAATGAGCCAGCTTCTATCAGTACAGTTTCAGACTTAAATAATACAAATTATTGTGTAAATGCTTCAGCACAGAATTCAACATACATAGTTAAATTGTAGTGCAGTTTTAAATACAAATATTCAGAATGTAATTCATTCTTGTTTACATGTAATTCCAGGTACAAAGTTAAGTACCAATATGGTAAATATGGACAAAAAAAAATCAGTGTACAAGCCAGTGCAAATATTGCACTGAGGGGGAATAATATACAGCCTTCATTGCAATCTAAAAGCAAAGTTGATGGAGGACACACCACGACAATAAGAAGTTGACCGTTTATTTAAATAGCATACAATAAAACAAAAATAACGCGTTCTCAGTAAGCACTTTCACATTCTACCTGAATGCTTCATCAGACTGTTAAGAACACACATCAGCTATCTCTTAAATATCTTATCATAATTGTTTCATAGCCAATCATGCATCGTTATTTCATTGGTATATTTAAATAGCATCATGTGATTATGTAGTGAGAGTTTGTTCCTTAGATACTGCGCTTATTCATATATATATTTAAAACTATCATAGATATAAATATAATATCTCTTCTAATATACCTATTATATAATTATCTAAAAACATATGTATAAATAACACATATATAAAAATATATACTTATAAATATACCCATACTTAAAAAATATACATGCTAAAAAACTTATACCCACAAAAGCTACTTATGTCTAAATTTAGATATACATATCTTTTAAGATGGCGTTGCAATTCTAAAAGCATAATATGGACATAAGTAACAACATGTATAATCACTCAACATACATAAGTGCAGAATTTAGCAACTTATCATAGAGACATACATTTCTAGACTGCCTACTATAAAATGCTTTGTGCTTCATATTAACTAAACAAAACATCTGTCTATTACCAACTGCTATCAACATTAAACTAATCTATCAATGCCATGCTAACTTTGTTCTGTGGCATGGACTGTAGCAGATAACTTGCAATACCCAACATGTAACATCCCAATGACCCCTGAAACTCCAGAAAAACAACAATCTATGGGACTTCAGAGTAAACTTAGTAAAGTCCCTGGAAAATTAATACTTATCATTGCAATCTACTGTTTCAGAGCAAAGTAAAGAAATAACACATTCCATAGCCAGAGTAGGTGTTGTTGTTAGTTCTATAATAAAGGATTTTCAGCTCATCTATAAAGGGTGTGGCAGTCCAGTACCAAACCAGAGCATTTATCCATCATTGTTTAAGGTTAAACGAATTGACAATATTTCATTGTTTAGAGAAAAATTGTGGAATAATGTACTGATTAATACAGACAAATCAACTTTAGTTACACATAGATCTTTATTAGAGTACACAAATGCAGTTTTGCTAGGATTTAAAGGGTCAAAGATTACAGCAGTTAACAGTTCAAAGTGTAACAGCTCTGTACTAGGTATGGACATGTCATTAGAGTTATATGCTGTTTTAGACTTCAGTAACAAGATTTTTACAAATGTACAGAATTTAAAAACTGGGTCATGACAGAAACATGCAGATTTATGGTTTAAAGATAAAATAAATTCCAGTTCAGCTGACATAGCTAATGTGCTCAGAAAGACATGGTGGGTCTGGCCAGTTAGAAAAAAGGGTAACCGTATGCATGTATGTTGTGGAAGGCATACCAGAAATGACAGTCAAGTTAATTCACAGAATAAAGGGTTTACAGTTACAGATTTGGCAAATTATTTTTTTTTTGTTATTGTTTTGTTTAGTAGACACTAGTTAAGAGCTTTGTATTAAAGTATTGCAATGCATAAACAATATCTTAATACATTGACAAAAATGCATTCACAAACATTAAATAACGTTTTGTTAGTTTAAAGAATGTAAAAGTCAATGCTACATTGCAAAAGTGACAGTACAGTCAAGATTTCAAATCCTATGCATAAAAACAGTACATCATAAATATTATGAGTCAATAAAGCCACTGGTTCAACTCTTGTTTTGAAGAATAGATAAGTAAACTTCCAGAATCAGATCAGTTTTAATCTGGTAATAAATGCATTTATGTAATCAGTTTAATATTGTATATATTTCATCTAGAAATTACAGATTACCAAGCACACCAGATCAGATTACAGTCATCTTAGCAAACTGAATGAAGGACAGTACTGTATGCCATAAGGCAGTATGGTAAAGATCAGTTTAAGGCATTTACATTTTTTTACTATTTATCCAAGAAAATTGTACAAAATAATGATAAGTTATTGCAGCATTCAGTAGTACCAAAAAGTTAAATGACATCAGCTAAAGAAATGGCTATGGTAGGACAGTGGATGGAGTTTCACTCATGAGAGTAAATGTAAAAACTTCAACAGTTAAGATTAATTTTATATACAGTAGGTGCAAAATGCACAGTGTTAAATAACTACTTTAGTTTATTTTAAAGTTGTCAGTTTGCTTACAGACTTGCAAGAGTTTATTAGCAGCAAATGTTTATTTCATGCAGAAAAAATGTGAATAAAGTAAGGGCAATAAGCAGTGCTATCAGCTTATACTTGTTAAAGCTGCAAATGTTTATTTTATGCAGAAGAAAAGATTAAATAAAGCCAGGGCAACAGGCAATACACTCAGTTTATAATTGTTAAGATGCAAATGTTATTTTAAGGACCTGGTACTAGATACAATCAAGAACTTTAGCCACCCAGCCTTGCACAAGAGATGAAAATAAGAGGGTGAAAAGGCCTAACTATAAAAGGAATACTCTGACATTAAAGCAGGCCTTCCTTCATCTCATCAGTGATTGGGACAATGCAGAGTAAAATTTGGCAAGAGCTGTGGCGCAGAAGTTGACTGCCCATGTTTCAGTTATTTCTTCAATGTTTGTTTAAAGCTAAAATGTGTGAGTTAAAGGAAGTATGTATGTCTTCAGTTATATAACAGTACTAGTTTCAGTTTATGTTTTTATCTATGTTCAGGAAATACTGACAAAAAGATATTAATAGTTTAGTCTCCAGAATATAACAGATTTCAGTTTATTTTTCATCTATGTTCAGGTAATACCTTCAAAATGTTCTCATGTTTTCAGACAATTGTACAACAGTACTGGTTTTCAGTTTATCTATGTTCAGACTATACTGACAGGGAAAGGTATTAATAGTTTGGTTTTCAGAATATAACATTTACCAGTTTTTGGTTATGCTTTTATCTGTGTTTAGGTAAAACTGGCAAAATATATGCCTTTAGTATTAGTTTAGTTAGTTTCTAGAATAAACACTGCTATTTTAAATGTTCAGTATAAATATGTATCACATTTCAGTCTAAATTCAGAGTATGATGTTCATACTCAGTTATGTATTCCGTATAGTACATTTCAGTCAATTTTCAGAATATAAGAATAATATTCAGTCACTTCACATTATTCAATTAGTTTTAAGGGTAAAGTAACAAGGCTTATTACATCATACATTTCTACTACATCATCCTTCACATTATTCTGTCATTATTTTTAAGGGTAAAGTAACAGAATTACATTATTCAGTCATTAGTTAAGGGTAAAGTGACACATTTATTTGTAACAGGCGTATTACTTCATACATTTCTACCACATCATCCTTCAGATTATTCAAGTGACAGAATTATTTATTACAGGCTTATTAAGATAAGTTATCTAAAGAATAGGTAGCAATAGTTATTCAATATACTCAAGGCATAATGGGACAGGCTTAATTTGTTAATTAATTTACAGATCACAGTGCACTTTACATAATAATTGTATATTAACCAGAAAATTAAAAGGACACTAACAGGAAATGCAAAGGTATAGACTTGAAATACAGAAAGCATAGGTTGTAGTAAACTATTATAGTGCACACATATTCATAGAATATTTCAGACACAAATTTAGAGGGCAAACATCTATTGCAGCACACCAGATCACAGCACATAAAATTTTAAAAAAGGTAAGTAGCGTTATTAGCAAATCTAGTTGAGAACTTATAGACATAAGTTAATACAATATATGGTAATTATAATTAAATCATAAAGTTAAGAGATTTCAATCCAAACAGGCCATAAATGCTCAAGTGGCACCTAGAGATCAAAATTAAAAT
This sequence comes from Protopterus annectens, assembly GCF_019279795.1. Classification (NCBI taxonomy): domain Eukaryota; kingdom Metazoa; phylum Chordata; order Ceratodontiformes; family Protopteridae; genus Protopterus; species Protopterus annectens. The sequence continues at coordinate 222,382,509 of NC_056726.1, forward strand.
CACAAGTCTGTTTACCAAATAAAAAAAATATTTTCAGATTATGAGTCAGGTAGCATAAAGCTGTATACAGTAGTTAGCAATACAAATGTAGGGTAACTACAAAAATAGGTCCCTGTAAACTTTCATCAGGGATCTCAGGGGAAGCTGTTAGGGGTAGGGTATTCTCAGTAAATTCAATATAGTACATTTAGGTAGAATAAGGCCTGAAAATATAGAGTCAGACATGTATACATTCAGTTTCAGGGAAAGACAGTTTATTAGAAAGGACAGATAAGCATGAAACGTGCAGAAAATACAGAAATACAGAATGTTCCTTTCTCAAGGGAGAGATACAATCTTACCAGCTACAGAATATTCCTTTCTCAAGGGAAAGGTGTACATAGCAATGGAATGATAGATAAAGAGGCAATGCAAGACCAGGCTTGGAAATTAAGGTAACCAAGGCTAAAGAGGCATGTAAAGCATAAAGAGTTTTGGTATTATTAAAATATACTTCAGCTACATTTAGAGAAGTTAGTTAGTTAGTTCGACCTGACATACATAAAAGATTAAATATCCAGCATTTCAGAAAGGAAGCTACAATACAGACACTCTTGCCTGAGTAAATAAGACAGGTCAAATAAAGACTGTTTCAGTTTACATTATTCATGACAATCAGAATGTATGTGCAGACACTATGGATATATTTAGCAGCAGTTATTACTAACCAGCATCCCAGCATTTCTACAGACTGTTACTATTTATCAGCACTGTTAATGAAGGTAGTATTTAGATATAGTAGACATCTAATAAATCCTTATTAAATGAACAACAGTGTTTGGAAAATTCATTCTGAAAGTGCACAAGATCTAGTCCATAAAGGAAAGACTGGCACCTATTCAGTATGAGTTTGGGTAGTTAACAGATAAACGCTTTCATTTCCATTGTTTCCAGTTAATTCCAGTATAGTACATTCTCATCAATTCTTTCATTGACTATAAAAGGTGTACATTTTAAACCAACCTTCAGTAGCTGATGAATGTAAATGCTGCTGCAGACATTGGTTAAATGGAACAGTGTCCACACCACTGCTAATTATTACTACACCATGTTCTATATTATAGTCATCCCCACAACTGGATAGAAGGTATCTCATGTGGGGTTAATTGAATAACATTTGGAGATTCCCCCTGTAGTGGTCCTGGAAATTGCATTCTGCCTGGCCTTGCTTCTATCATGTGGTACTATATCATTTGCCCTTTTCTTGTACCGTACCTATGTTCTGTTTCTGCCTGAAAATGCATTGATTTCAAAAAAACTGTCTGACTCCAAGCTTTGCTCTTCTCAGCTTTTCTGGGTCCCTCTTTACCAAAAATAATTCTTCCAAATGTCCTAAGTGTTCTCATGAGAACACAATTTTCGTCAGGGCTAAAGTTATTATTTCTGTGCTTTGATCCCTTATTCTCCATTCAGTACTACAGAAAAAATAAAACAAAGAAAAGAGGGGGACATACTTCTCAACTCTCCAGATTTTCACAGAATGTCCAGATTTTTGCCTCATATTTTTGGCCTGTTCCACATAAAATTTGTATTTTCTGGATTTCTGTGGCAAGTCATTGATGGCTGAATTCACTAAATAATGACAGGCATATGAGTTTCAGATTTCATATCCTTCAGAAAATGCATGGTAACACAAAACATTTTATTCTAGCAACTGTCTAAAGTTATAAGAGCAATATTTAAAATGTGTCCCTGTTTTGGGGGCTTTGTCCCCCCATTATTTTTGGTTTTGTCCAGCTTTTTGAGGTAAGAGGTTGAGAGTTATAAGGGGGGCTACAGTCATACTCTTGTGACAGTACTATATGAATGACATCAGTGGTTAAAGTAGAAACTGCTGGTCATCTATTCCTGCCACTCACAGCGAGGTATTATCGCAATAAATATGAAAATATCAGTGTTATTTAAAATAGACAACTACAGATTAGCTTAAAAAAAAAGACTACCATCTGCCATTGTCATGTATTTTTCTCTCACTGTCAGGAACAGAGCATCTCTTTTATCACACATGTCTAATCCTGTCCTTTGCACACTGAAATTTCTCAAGTACAATAAGTATTTTCCCATGCATGTACAATCACTGTGCTGAATTTCTTTACTGATCATTTCCTAAAATTATTGTTGTACTAGACATTTATTTATTTAATTTATTTGACATTTGTTGACCAGGAAAGTCCGACTAGGTTCCACAGATCCTGTTTTCAGCGGAGGCCCGGGGAGAAATGCTCCAGACGCATGTCTTTAGAACATTTGTCTTTAGACATATGACAGGCAACTTCAAACTGACCAGAATTCCTAGTTATGCAATAGTGTGAATACATGCACAGTACACACATTAAAAATGTATTGCAGGTGACATTTAAATCAATACTAAAGTAATTGTTAAAGTGTCTATTACTTAATAATAAATATTTTATAAAGTTTTCCTTACTTTGAAATGTCTGTGGAATACTAAGACATTTGCCACCTATCTCAGTCATTTGGGAATTAATATAGTGGTGCTCAACCTAATGGCATAACTTCAGGTCAATTTGCATGTGTGTTATGCAAATCAGGCTAATTTAAACATAGGCATAGCATGTATATGAATAGTAGTATTATGCAAACATGTCCTGAAGTATATCAGTGTATTTTGACATTTCACTAATCATGAACCCACGTCCCACATTGCAAGGACATATTTCACAGAGACAAGTATGCACTTCAGATGTTTGCAAACTCTACTGCACTCCACAGCAATGTCAAGCTGTCTGCAGATGTGCTCAGATTTCCCTAAACTATCCAAAATAAAAATATACTGTAAAATTCAAAATGGAGTCGTCCGAATGTCAGGTTGAAAGCAATCTAGAGGTTAATCCTTGCCCATCCAACAGAGGCTGTCACACCCAAACAAGTGAAACATATCATAAAGTCATAAAAATAAATTTTCACATTACTGTTGACATTTCTTTTCCCCACCTTAATTAAAAAAATCCCACTTCACTACATGAGATATGTTACTTTTATCAATAAGCATTAATAATGGCAGTTACTATCCATATACTTAAAAGTAATTTAGGCACATGGAAAGGACAGGTAAGTGTTTGCCTTTAAGAAAAATCAGCATTTGACAAAGCAGTTTTAGTTACACCAAACTTGCCAATATTATCAATATCTGCCCTAATAAGCATGCTAGCAAAAAGGGTTTGTTCCAGCTAATGTCACACCAAACAGGGAGCGGTTCTAACCCAGCTTAATATATCCCTCACCATACTTTCCTTATTCTAGTTCTGGCTCTTTGAATGATGGCATCACCTGTGAAGGCATGATACTGTGCTCCTAGCTGGTCTGAGAAAGATACCTTAATCATGCTCTACCTTTTTGCATGACTCGAACCTGGAGAAGATCCAGGCATGCACACATTACAGTGTGTGGAAAAAATCCATATCTGGCAGGAGCTGGGTGACCACCTGTCAACATTGACAGGTAAAACCCACTCCAGTCAGCAGTTCCATCACAGATATGATGATTTGGAGAAGCATAGCGCAAACCAGCTGGCTAAGCAGGTTATGGTGAGAAGGCCAGAGTTCTAGTAAGTAACATTATTTTTTAAATTCATATATAGTATGTATGTATAGATGTGTATATTGAAAAAAAAGAGGGGGGGTAAGAAAACTGCATAACTACATGTACTTCCAGACTCACATATCTGTACCTGAAAATGTTTAATTGTACTGACATTATAAAATGCATAAATAATTACTATTACATCTATAATCAAATATTCATCTTTTGAAGAAAGAGGAATATTATAAAGATAAATAGAAATGTCAGTTGAGTATTATAATAATCTGTATAGATAACCAACTGAGACCTACATGAGTGGAGTTAAGTAGATTTTTACCTGCACTTTTATCAAATAATACATGATTAAAAGTAATTTGTTTGTGTTGCATTGAGCAATACCTAGCTGGAAGTTGACTGTTTTTTCAGTAGGTCTTATACAAGTGGTATTTTCAGTTAAGGCTTGTTAAAAAACCTGCATAGCCAGTGATAAGTGGGGGTAGTTTACCTCATTGTTATTCGGTTTCTGTCTTATACAAGTGGTACAGTGAATTTTTTTCTGTTTAAACTGTGAGCTTTGGTCATCTGAGACCTACATGAGTGGAGTTAAGTAGATTTTTTACCTGCACTTTTATCAAATAATACACGATTTAAAGTAATTTGTTTGTGTTGCATTGAGCAATATCTAGCTGGAAGTTGACTGTTTTTTCAGTAGGTCTTATACAAGTGGTATTTTCAGTTAAGGCTTGTTAAAAACCCTGCATAGCCAGTGATAAGTGGGGGTAGTTTACCTCATTGTTATTCGGTTTCTGTCTTATACAAGTGGTACAGTGAATTGTTTTCTGTTTAAACTGTGAGCTTTGGCCAACTGAGACCTACACTGTACTAAGCAATTATATAAGTCAGCACTAAAAAATTAAAAGCACTACACCCTCACAAACTCCCCTTGAGTACCTTGTTCCCCATTGGCCCTTATTTTCAATTATAAAGGAATTCCCAATACTATTCTAGCATGTCCAAAGGTCAGTTGTCAATCTCCTCTCCGGTCCAGCTGGTGAATCTGGGAATCTAGAGGCAATGTTACAACTGCCTCATGTACACAGACAGCCCTCTCCTCCTCCCAATAAATTCCAACACATGTGAGAGATGCAACCATATAGCCAAACTGGAGGCTAAGCTCTCTCAACTCAGTACTGGCATAACCAGTCAGGAGGAGAAGGAAACCACACTCACTACAATTCCAGTCTCACATAGACCTACCACGACAGCAAACCAAACACATAATCACGCAAAAACATACTCGGAGGCTCTAAATAAAGATCTGCCTAAGCAGCAGAGACCTCCAAAGCAGACACCCAAGCAACTGCTACCCCAAAACAAAACACGTGCAACACATATCTCACAAAGCCAGTGTGCCGAACAGTAACAGCCCTTAAGGCTAAACAACACACCTGATACACTTGTAATAGGGGACTCTATCATCAGGCACACTGACGTCCGGCTCACCAGGCTGAACAAGGAGAAGGACATGGTGAGCAGCCTGTCGGGCACTAGGATCCGCCACATAACAGAAGCACTCAGGTCACTCCAAGGCAATTACAAATATGACTCAGTCATTGTCCATGCTGGTGTGAATGACCTGAGACGTACCTCCCTGGACTAGATGAAAAGAGACATAGAGGAGCTCCCTGAGCATGTAGCCCAGGCCGGTATGACCCTGACCTTGAGTAGCATCTTACCCTCACCAAGAATGATGCCACAATATGAAGACAAGATGATCAATTTCAACAATTGGCTTAAGTACTGGTGTCATTCAAAGGGAATCTAATGCCTGTCAGCCTGGGATGATATGCTCGACAAGCCACGATGCTTCGCTAAGGACGGCTTGCACCTGTCACCCCTGGGCTTTTGGATATTGGCAAAGGCTCTTGCTACCCCCATAGTGCCTTTTTTATGCAAGGCTCAAAAGACAAACCCACCTCCATAGGTATCACAAGGGTTAAGAAACTAAGAGTAATGCTACTCAACGCCAGAAGTCTAAACCTCAAGATGCACACACTCAAAACTCTCCTTAACATGGAGAACATCGATATCTGTGCAGTAACAGAAACCTGGTTCAGGGCTCCCGAGAGCACCCCAGCACTACCAGGTTATACCTCATACCATGCTTTTCGGCCCCAAAACTTGGACCGAACTACAAAAGGAGGGGGTGCATCAATATTCGTCAAAGATACCCACACCTCCAGGTTGGTGGCACAGCACGAAGCATCAGAGACTATCTATGTGCAACTAACAGTGGGTAAAACTGCCTTCCAGTTTATAGCCTGCTACAGACCACCCTCCCAAACCCAAGAACCCCACTCGGCCTTCCTGAGAACACTGGAAAATATGAAGGTCTCTCCAAACACCATTATATTGGGTGACTTCAACTACCCAAACATAGACTGAGAGCATTACTCTAGCTCCAACACCCTAGCCCAAAGGTTCCTAGAATTCATAAACTCAAATGCTATGGAACAACTTGTTACCACTCCCACAAGAGGGGAAAACATACTGGACCTGATCATCACCAACATGGAGACTCTATGCTCCAGACCAGAAGTGTATTTCTCACTAGTAAGATCAGACCATAAACTAATCCAACTGGATATTCACATCCCGACCCCACCCCCTGCCCAGAAAACCACAGTGAAAAACTTTTCTAAAGCAAATTTCACACTCCTCAAAACCGAGGTGGAATCCTTCAAAGCCCCCGGGCCTGTGGAAAATACGGCCCAGACCGCAGAATCCTTTATAAATGCATTCTATGAACACCTTCAGGAATGCATGGATCATGCAATCCCAAATAAAACCAAGACCCAATCCTCCAAAGGCAGGCGTCCTGTCTGGTGGACCCCAGCCATAAACAAACTATACAATAGAAGGAGGAAGCTACAACATGATAGAGCAAAATCCCAAAAAGGGAAGGCATCTCTGATCAGTATTAGCAAAAAACTACGGGCACTCATAAAATCGTCTAAGGCCAGCTTCGAGAGAAAAATTGCACAGGACACTAAGGATAATCACAATGCTTTCTTTAGTTATGTTAGGAACCTGGGTGGGAATTCCCAGATATGCTCACAATTAGTCCAAAATGACAAAAAATACACCGAACACACAGACATTGCCAACATCCTAGCTGACAGGTTCAGTGCAAACCCCCCCCCCACCCAAAGGGCAAATAACTATCCCAGCAGAGTGCTGCCCCCCTGACATTTCAGATGCTCAAGTAAGAGCTGCCCTCTCCAAAGCAAAAAACACAGCATCAATGGGAACAGATGGTGTCCCAGGCTGCGTCCTACATGAACTCCAAGAAGAGCTAAACCCAAACATAAAACTACTGTTCGATCTCAGCCTTACTTCAGGATATGTACCCAAAGAGTGGCGTACAGCAACAGTGGTCCCTCTCCACAAAGGTGTTGCCTCAGCGGACCCTGGAAACTATTGCCCCATAAGCCTGACCAGCTTGGTCTGCAAAGCTATGGAAAGGATCATCATGGACCTCATAAATGAAGATATTGGGGACCTACAGACACTGGATCCTACCCAGTTCGGCTTTGTTAAGGGCAGATCCTGCCTCTTAAACCTGGTCAACTTCTTTGAAACTGTCACCAAGGCCATTGACAAAGGGAAGGTAGTCCACACAGCCTACCTGGACCTCGCAAAAGCCTTCAATACAATACCCCACTCGGGCATTATAGATAAGTTCACCAGCTTAAATATAAACCCCTATGTCACTAGATGGGTTGCAAACTGGCTCAAGGACAGAATCCACATGGTTAGAATTGCTGGAGCCATGTCAGACTTCAAACCAGTTACAAGTGGCGTCCCACAAGGCTCAGTCCTGGGACCTCTCTTGTTCGGTATATATTTCTCAGAGGTACAGACCAACACGGAAGGACTGTGGCTGACCAAGTTCGCAGATGACTGCAAACTAGGCACCATAATTGACTCTCCAGCCGACACAAGCATCCTCCAAAAGGGCCTCATAGAAACAGACAACTGGTGCCAGAGCCATGGCCTCAAGCTAAACACCAAAAAGTATATAGTCATCCCCTTTGGCAAAAACAAAGTGCCCACAAATTACCACATTGGTGGTAATCCATTAAGTACAGAAGAAGTAATTAGGGACCTGGGGACCCAAGTTGATAGGAGTCTCTCATTTGACAACCATGTGGCCAAAGTGGTTAGAAAAACATTTTATATAGCCCACCTAATCATGAAGGGATTCACATCTAGATCAGGGGACATCATCATGCCTCTTTACTCATCCCTCATCAGGCCCATAATTGAGTACAATGCCCCTTTTAGGATGTACCTTACCAAACACCTGCAGCAACTGGAAAGACCCCAAAAGTACCTCACCAAGAGGATCAAAGGGCTCAAGCAGATGCCATATGCTGCTCGGTTAAAGAAACTCCAGCTCTACTCAGTGGCATACCGCCTGCTCAGAGGTGATCTGTGCCTGATGTATAAAGCCATGTCCAACCCGGAATTAAGGGACATGCTGCACCTCAAAAAATCCAAATCCCATCGAGCTACGCACTCAAGAGACTTGAACCTCAGCACTGAAATAAATAGGACATGCTGGAGGGATAGATTCATAACCCAGAGACTCCCTTCACTCTGGAATAAAATTCCTGTCCAGGTTAGGCAGAGTCCATCATTGACTCTCTTCAAGAGGAATCTTGATGAGTGGATGGGAGATCGTAGGTTTATCCCGGGTATCACTTCTGCGTCACTGTTAGACAGAGGCACAGTATACTAACCTCAAAAAAGGGCATAGCAAAATTAATTTAAAATGGGTGGCGAAAGCCAAACACACTCTGGCTAGGCTTATAAATGCCCTAGGGCAGATAGCCTAGTATGAACCTATGAACCTATGAACATGAGTGGAGTTAAGTCGATTTTTACCTGCACTTTTATCAAATAATACACAATTTAAAGTAATTTGTTTGTGTTGCATTGAGCAATATCTAGTTGGAAGTTGACTGTTTTTTTCAGTAGGTCTTATACAAGTGGTATTTTCAATTAAGGCTTGTTAAAAAACCTGCATAGCCAGTGATAAGTGGGGGTAGTTTACCTCATTGTTATTCGGTTTCTGTCTTATACAAGTGGTACAGTGAATTGTTTTCTGTTTAAACTGTGAGCTTTGGCCAACTGAGACCTACATGAGTGGAGTTAAGTAGATTTTTACCTGCACTTTTATCAAATAATACACGATTTAAAGTAATTTGTTTGTGTTGCATTGAGCAATATCTAGCTGGAAGTTGACTGTTTTTTCAGTAGGTCTTATACAAGTGGTATTTTCAGTTAAGGCTTGTTAAAAGACCTGCATAGCCAGTGATAAGTGGGGGTATTTTACCTCATTGTTATTCGGTTTCTGTCTTATACAAGTGGTACAGTGAATTGTTTTCTGTTTAAACTATGAGCTTTGGCCAACTGAGACCTACATGAGTGGGGTTAAGTAGATTTTTACCTGCACTTTTATCAAATAATGCACGATTTAAAGTAATTTGTTTGTGTTGCATTGAGCAATATCTAGCTGGAAGTTGACTGTTTCTTCAGTAGGTCCCCACCCACCCTCCCTGTTTTTGTCTTGGTGTTAATATTGGTGGCTTTGAATCTGCCCACCCCTCTTGTAAATTTGCACTTGGATACTCCTCCTGGGTCCATCTCATTTGCTCACGCAAAAAAAAAAAATGTATCTGCTTTTACTGTATTTGTGTTTCTTCCTACTTTATTTTGCTTTTGCGTCATCTTAAAAGTACTCAGTTGTATTTATTACTGCTTGGTGTAACTCATTCTGAGCCATCATCATCTTAAAAGTACTCAATTGTATTTATTACTGCTTGGTGTAACTCATTCTAAGCCTTTTAGTTTAAGCACTTGGGCTTCAGACCAGTTGTTTTACATTAAGAAGGTTTGTGGTCTGCACTGTAGTGGCAGGACAGGTAGGTTACATCCTTCTAAGTTGGGAACTGCTGATTGAGGGCTCAGTGTCTGTTATTCTCAAAGTGTATTCATTCTGGTTAAAGCACTTGGGCTTCAGGCCAGTTATTTTAAATTAAGAGGGTTCGTGGTCTGCACTCTTGTGGGAGGAGAGGCTGGACTCTGCCCTTCTGAGCTGGGAATTTCTGGTTAAAGGCTTATAATGCCTGCATATTTGAACTGCTTCTTACTGAAACTGGTACACCTTGTTTGCTGTAGCATAGACTAGATCCAGGCATGCTGAATCTAGCTTTGTTTGTATAACTTGAGCACTAATCCAGACATTCTTTAAAGTATTCAATTGTATTTATTACTGCTTGGTAGTAACTTGATTAAAGTGTAGCTATCATTCTAAGTCTTTTGGATTAAGCACTTGGGCTTCAGACCAGTTGTTTTACATTAGGAAGGTTTGTGGCCTGCACTGTGGTGGCAGGACAGGTAGCTTACATCCTTCTAAGTTGGGAACTGCTGATTGAGGGCTCAGTGTCTGTTATTCTAAAAGTGTATTAATTCTGGTTTAAGCACTTGGGCTTCAGGCCAGTTATTTTACATTAAGAGGATTCATGGTCTGCACTCTTGTGGGAGGAGAGGCTGGACTCTGCCCTTCTGAGCTGGGAATTTCTGGTTAAAGGCTTATAGTGCCTGCATATTTGAACTGCTTCTTACTGAAATTGGTACACCTTGTTTGCTGTAGCATAGACTAGATCCAGGCCTGCTGAATCTAGCTTTGTTTGTATAACTTGAGCACTAATCCAGCCATTCTTTAAAGTATTCAATTGTATTTATTACTGCTTGGTAGTAACTTGATTAAAGTGTAGCTATCATTCTAAGTCTTTTGGATTAAACACTTGGGCTTCAGACCAGTTGTTTTACATTTGGAAGGTTTGTGGCCTGCACTGTGGTGGCAGGACAGGTAGCTTAAATCCTTCTAAGTTGGGAACTGCTGATTGAGGGCTCAGTGTCTGTTATTCTAAAAGTGTATTAGTTCTGGTTTAAGCACTTGGACTTCAGGCCAGTTATTTTACATTAAGAAGGTTTGTGGTCTGCACTCTTGTGGGAGGAGAGGCTGGACTCTGCCCTTCTGAGCTGGGAATTTCTGGTTAAAGGCTTATAGTGCCTGCATATTTGAACTGTTTCTTACTGAAATTGGTACACCTTGTTTGCTGTAGCATAGACTAGATCCAGGCCTGCTGAATCCAGCTTTGTTTGTATGCTTGTTGTTTGTTTGCTTATTTCCCTGAAATTCTAATTCCACCTAAAACGCAGCTTTTCAGCGCTTCTGTGCTGAATCTAGCTTTGTTTGTATAACTTGAGCACTAATCCAGACATTCTTTAAAGTGATATCTGCATTGCTTACTGTACTTATTTCCTTGTTTCACTTGAATGAAAGTTACTGTTTGTCATTTTTGCATTTAAGTTACCTGTAGCACATTGCATTTAAGTTACCTGGCACTTGCTCACTAAAGCAATTATATAGGTCAGCACTAAAAAATTAAAAGCACTACACCCTTACAAACTCCCCTTGAGTACCTTGTTCCGCATTGGCCCTTTTTGTTTCAAATGTAAAGGAATTCCCAATACTATTCTAGCATGTCCAAAGGTCAGTTGTCAATCTCCTCTCTGGTTCAGCTGGTGAATCTGGGAATCTTGAGGCAATGTTACAACTGCCTCACGTACACAGACAACCCTCTCCTCCTCCCAACAAATTCCAACACATGTGAGAGATGCAACCATATAGCCAAACTGGAGGCTAAACTCTCTCAACTCAGTACTGGCGTAACCAGTCAGGAGGGAAAGGAAACCCCACTCACTACAATTCCATTCTCACATACACTTACCATGACAGCAAATCAAACACATAAACACACAAAAACATACTCGGAGGCTCTAAATAAAAATCTGCCTAAGCAGCAGAGACCTCCAAAGCAGACACCCAAACAACAGCTACCCCAAAACAAAACATGTGCAACACATAGCTCACAAAGCCAGTGTGCCGAACAGTCACAGCACTTAAGGCTAAACAATACACCTGATACACTTGTAATAGGTGACTCTATCATCAGGCACACTGACGTCCCGCTCACCAGGCTGAACAAGGAGAAGGTCACGGTGAGTTGCCTGTCGGGCGCTAGGATCCGCCACATAACACAAGCACTCAGGTCACTCCAAGGCAAGTACAAATATGACTCAGTCATTGTCCATGCTGGTGTGAATGACCTGAGACGTACCTCCCTGGACTACATGAAAAGAGACATAGAGAAGCTCTCTGAGCATGTAGCCTAGGCAGGTATGACCCTGACCTTGAGTAGCATCTTACCTTCACCAAGAATGATGCCACAATATGAAGACAAGATGATCAATTTCAACAATTGGCTTAAGTATTGGTGTCACTCAAAGGGGATCCAATGCCTGTCAGCCTGGGATGACATGCTCGACAAGCCACGATGCTTCGCTAGGGACAGATTGCACCTATCACCCCTGGGCTTTCGGATATTGGCAAAGGCTCTTGCTACCCCATAGTGCCTTTTTTAGGCAAGGCTCAAAAGACAAACCCACCTCCATAGGTATCACAAGGGATAAGAAACTAAGAGTAATGCTACTCAATGCCAGAAGTCTAAACCTCAAGATGTATACACTCGAAGCTCTCCTTAGCACGGAGAACATCAATATTTGTGCAGTAACAGAAACCTGGTTCAAGGCTCCTAAGAGCACCCCAGCACTACCAGGTTATACCTCATACCATGCTTTTTGGCCCAAAACTTGGACCGAACCACAAAAGGAGGGGGAGTATCAATATTCATCAAAGATACCCACACCTCCAGGTTGGTGGCACAGCACAAAGCATCAGAGACTATCCATGTGCAACTAACAGTGGGTAAAACTGCCTTCCAGTTTATAGCCTGCTACAGACCACTATCCCAAACCCAGGAACTCCACTCAGCCTTCCTGAGAACACTGGAAAATATGAAGGTCTCTCCAAACACCATTATACTGGGTGACTTCAACTACCCAAACATAGACTGGGAGCATTACTCTAGCTCCAACACCCTAGCCCAAAGGTTCCTAGAATTTATAAACTCAAATGCTATGGAACAACTTGTTACCACTCCCACAAGAGGGGAAAACATACTGGACCTGATCATCACCAACATCGGACTCTATGCTCCAGACCAGAAGTGTATCCCTCACTGGTAAGATCAGACCATAAACTAATCTCACTGGATATTCACATCGCGACCCCACCCCCTGCCCAGAAAACCACAGTGAAAAACTTCTCTAAAGCAAATTTCACACTCCTCAAAACCGAGGTGGAATCCTTCAAAGCCCCTGGGCCTGTGGAAAATATGGCCCAGACTGCAGAATCCTTTATAAACACATTCTATGAACACCTTCAGGAATGCATGGATCATGCAATCCCATATAAAACCAAGACCCAATCCTCCAAAGGCAGACGTCCTGTCTGGTGGACCCCAGCCATACAAACTATACAATAGAAGGAGGAAGCTACTACATGGTAGAGCAAAATCCCAAAAAAGGAAGGCATCCCTGATCAGTATTAGCAAAAAACTACAGGCACTCATAAAATCGTCTAAGGCCAGCTTCGAGAGAAAAATTGCACAGGACACTAAGGATAAGCCAAGGCTTTCTTTAGTTATGTTAGGAACCTGGGTGGGAATTCCCAGATATGCTCAGAATTACTCCAAAATGACAAAAAATACACCAAACCCACAGACATTGGCAACATCCTAGCTGACATGTTCAGCGCAAACTTCTCCCCCCCTCCCCACCAAAAGGGCAAATATCTATCCCAGCAGAGTGCTGCCCCCCTGATATCTCAGATGCTCAGGTAAGAGCCGCCCTCTCCAAAGCAAAAACCACAGCATCAATGGGACCGGACGGTGTTCAGGGCTGCGTCCTACATGAACTCCAAGAAGAGCTAAACCCAAACATAAAGCTACTGTTCAGTCTCAGCCTTACTACAGGATATGTACCCAAAGAGTGGCGTACAGCAACAGTGGTCCCTCTCCACAAAGGTGGTGCATCAACGGATCCTGGAAACTATTGCCCCATAAGCCTGACTAGCTTGGTCTGCAAAGCTATGGAAAGGATCATCATGGACCTTACAAATAAAGATATTTGGGACCTACAGACACTGGATCCTACCCAGTTCGGCTTTGTTAAGGGCAGATCCTGCCTCTTAATCCTGGTCAATTTCTTTGAAACAGTCACCAAGGCCATTGACGAGGGGAAGGTGGTCCACACAGCCTACCTGGACCTCGCAAAAGCCTTCGATACAATACCCCACTCTGGCATTATAGATAAGCTCACCAGCTTAAATATAAACCCCTATGTCACTAGATGGGTTGCAAACTGGCTCAAGGACAAAACCCACATGGTTAGAATTGCTGGAGCCACGTCAGACTCCAAACCAGTTACAAGTGGCGGCCCACAAGGCTCAGTCCTGGGACCTCTCTTGTTCGGTATATATTTCTCAGAGGTACAGGCCAACACGGAAGGACTGTGGCTGACCAAGTTCGCAGATGACTGCAAACTGGGCGCCATAATCGACTCTCCAGCCGACAAAAGCATCCTCCAAAAGGGCCTCATAGAAACAGACAACTGGTGCCAGAGACATGGCCTCAAGCTAAACGCCAAAAAGTGTATAGTCATCTCCTTCGGCAAAAACAAATTGCCCACAAATTACCACATAAATGGTAATCCATTAAGTACGGAAGAAGTAATTAGGGACCTGTGGACCCAAGTTGATAGCAATCTCTCATTTGACAACCACGTGGCCAAAGTGGTTAGAAAAACATTTTATATAGCCCACCTAATCATGAAGGGATTCACATCTAGATCAGGGGAGGTCATCGTGCCTCTTTACTCATCCCTCATCAGGCCCATAATTGAGTACAATGCCCCTTTTGGGATGTACCTTACCAGACACCTGCAGCAACTGGAAAGACCCCAAAAGTACCTCACCAAGAGGATCAAAGGGCTCAAACAGATGCCTTATGCTGCCCGGGTAAAGAAACTCCAGATCTACTCAGTGGCATACCGCCTGCTCAGAGGCAATCTGTGCCTGACGTATAAAGCCATGTCCAACCCGAAATTAATGGACATGCTGCAGCTCAGAAAATCCAAATCCCTTCGAGCTACGTGCTCAAGAGACCTGAACCTCAGCACTGAAATAAATAGGACATGCTGGAGGGACAGATTCATAACCCAGAGGCTCCCTTCACTCTGGAATAAAATCCCAGTCCAGGTTAGGCAGAGTCCCTCATTGACTCTCTTCAAGAGGAATCTTGATGAGTGGATGGGGGATCGTAGGTTTACCCCGGGTATCACTTCTGTGTCACTATTAGACAGAGGCACAGTATGCTAACCTCAAAAAAGGGCATAGCAAAATTAATTTAAAATGGGTGGCAAAAGCCAAACACACTCTGGATAGGCTTATAAATTCCCTAGGGCAGATAGCCTAGTATGAACCTATGAACCTATGAACGTAAATCTTTTACTACTGTTCAAGTTTCGTAATGCTGACTGCATATAATAAAGTTATGAAATAATAGTTGCAGTTACAAATGTATAATTGTTTACCATTGAAGGGAAAAAGGTGTAACAGATAAATATTACATGAAGCCAGTCTTGTGAGAGATACATAAATATAACTAACAACAATTGCTTAACTTAATTGTTTAATAACAAAATCCAAAAATGATGGAAATGAAGCGAAGCAGTTTAAAATACGTAACAAACTAATTTATTCACAAAGTCACAAAGTCACAGATGGCCAAAAAATTTTAAAAAGATTAGCGCTTTCGCTGCAAGAGCTTCTTCAGATCTATAACACCAAAGCATAAACTTCCTAAATATATATAACACTTCAAGCCCTATCAACCTATCACGTTCACCTTATAATAAAGCCTTAAAGCACTACTACCTACACATATAGAACCATATAAAATACTAATCAAATCATGCCGAAGTATCTTATTACAATACAAAAAATACATAGAAACACAAATAAAATAAATATTGTATAAACTTACAAAACATAAAACTAATATGGAGAATAAATAAATATAAAACAAAATGCTATGTTTATAAATAATATACTTTTATAAATATGTGTATATATATCAATTGCTATAATGTGCATGAAACATGAATAGTATATGTATAATACCAGGGACAGATATTTCACTTAATATTCCTACGTTTTCTTAGCATGGTCTTAATTGAAGCCCTCTCATTAAGCCCAGAACCTCTATCTGCCCTCATCATGATTATCCAGTTACTTTCCTTACATTCAGCGTGATTCCTAACATCCCCTTCACGTGTACTTGGACTTATAACCTCTAGGGCTCTGAACAAAAAACGTATGTACTTCACCATGCTGTGTCACATGCTTGGCCAAAGCATTATGTACTGACCTTTTCCTAATATGATAGGTATGTTCTCGTATCCTATCTCTAAACGGTCTGTTGGTTTTTCCCACATAAAAGGAAGAGCATGTCTGACAAACAGCTAGATAGACTAGGTGAGATGTCCTACAATTGGCAGTGGTAGTTGTCCTGAATTCTTTATTCAAATCTGGGTGAAAAAATCTAGTACTAGTATCTATATAAGGGCAGAAATTACACTGTCCACATGGTCTAGTGTTACCACTTTCCACTAGGCTCCTCTCATATCTCAGATAGCATAGCATTCTTTTCAGATTACTCTTGTTCCTAAACAAAAAATGCGGTTGTTCTCCAACTATCCTCCTCAGGTCACTATCTACCTGCAAAACTGACCAATGCTTAGTGATAATGTCCCTGATATCAACATGATCTGAAGTAAAAAGAGTAGAAATTTTAACATAAGACTGCTTCCTAATTATCCCGACCCTATCACTGGTCTTAACTGGTCCAAAGTATGGTGCTGCTGTATCAGATCGTAAACCTGAAATATGCCCCAATTGCTCACTGACCTCTTGATTATTGTAACCTCTCTCAAAAAACCTCAACCTCAAATTTTCCAACTCTGCTTCAAATCCTACGTCTGTAGGATTCAATCTAGAGGCCCTAACACCTTGGCCTTTAATAACATTCCTAAAAACGTATGCCGGATGCATACTTGACCTCATAAACAGTGTATTACAATAACATGGTTTACGATACACCCCTGTGTTTACCAACCCACAAGGCAATTTCTCAATATATAAATCTAAAAACTCTATCCTATGTTCAGAGCACTGCATGGTAAAACTGAGAAACCCAGTTAAACTATTCATAGTAGTAAGTAAAGAATCAAGTTGTTCTCTTCTTCCACTCCAAAGGATAAAGAGGTCATCCACGAAGCGTCGATAGAAGACCACATGTTCTTTAAATTCTACCTCATGAAAGAGAATATGTTCCTCCCAGTATGCCAAAAACATGTTGGCATAACTGTTGGCGCATGGGGTCCCCATCGCCACACCATCCTGTTGTCTGTATATAGTATCCTTGAACATAAAAAGGTTGTTCTCTATCACTAACTCTAAAAACTGTGCAATCAAATCGATCTGTACAAGAGAATAATCACTATGTTCCTTTAAATATTCAGATACATAGTGAACACCCAAGTCATTGGGTATGATTGTGAATAATGATTGCACATCTAAGGTGACAAATATATATTCATTAATCTTATTATACAGTTTCAAACATTCATAAAGTTCAACTAAGAATTGCTTAGAGTCCTTCAAAACATATTCATTCTTACTCAAGATGGGTCTAAGATACTTCTCAACATATACTGACAAATGTTCAGTGACCCATCCCCGTCCAGAGACTATAGGTCTCATGGGTGGTTCACAAATATTCTTATGTATTTTGGGGAGCCCATGTATCATGGGAACTAATGGTGTTTTAATAATTAAATAATCAAAGAGTTCTTGATTTATAATTCCTCCTTTAAAAATGTCCAAAAGAGTGTCCATGACATGTCTTATAATTCCATGCATCTCATCCCTACTAATTTCTTTATAAAACTTATCACTCAAGAGACCTTCCATGGAAGCATCATAATGCTCCATATCCATAATAACTATATGTCCACCCTTATCTGCCGGTCTAATTATGATGGAAGTTTGAGCTTGTAACTGTTTCAGGCTCTGCCTTTCTTTAAAACTAAGGTTGTCACATCTCCTATATTTATTATGTGTATTCAATTTATCATAATATTCATAAAACTCGTCTTCAGTCAATTTTAAGTATGCTTCAATTAGAGGATGGTTAGATGGCACAAACTGACTCAAATTTTTAAAAATAGGTGTTCCACCGCTATCCATACTCACAGTGTCAGCCCTTACTTCAGGGTTACTGTATAACAATTTAAGCATCACATTTCTACAAAACATCTTTAAATCAACAATGGTGTCTGTAAGTCTACTACAACTCTTGGGAATAAAACTCAGACCTTTACATAGTAATGTCTCCTCATCACATGACAATGTGTAACTAGATATATTACAAACTATTGTTTGTTGTTGTTTGTCCACATTTTCTTGATGGTCTGATGCGCTACATATTCCCCTGAATATTTCCTTTTCTGCCGACCTCAGCTCATGGAATGTGTCCTTCTTATACCCTTGTCCATACGGACTGGGAGAGGAAAAGGAATATCCCCACCTACACCATGAGAAAGATCAGATGACTTATTCAAAGTCTTAGGTCTAACTACTGTCTCAGATGCATGTACTACAGAAG
Organism: Protopterus annectens; assembly: GCF_019279795.1. NCBI lineage: Eukaryota > Metazoa > Chordata > Ceratodontiformes > Protopteridae > Protopterus > Protopterus annectens. The sequence goes on from NC_056726.1 coordinate 222,400,853, forward strand.
CAGATTTTCCTTTCACTATCTGAACTTCTGGATATAAATTCATCACCTGCACTGTACTAGTTCCTGCATCTTGAGCAGTCTCAATCAAATCAGTATTCATGATATTAACTGGTGGAACAGGAATTCCATCTGATATTACATCATTTGGCAGTTCCTTGCTTAGCGAACTCTTATTCCTCAATATGTCATTCTTATGACCTAAAGATATATTTTCATTACTAACATCATGATTAAGAATAACATTCCCTTCTATAGGGTCAACATCAATATTATCAGTAAAAATCATATTACTTTGAGATGGCTCAGACATCCCATTGGTTTTGTTAATGTTCCTGGACATAATATTGTCTGTCCGTTCATTAATATTAAAATTGTTGCCAACATCAGTCACATTCTGTCCATGTCTGGGCCACATAAAGACATGACCCAGCCTGAAGTCATTTGTGTCCCTCATAATTTTATTCTTTTTCTGATGTAGTAGTTTGCGTTCAAATGCTGATACTCCATCCAGAAGACTTTTGAATAATGGTTGTACAGTTAAACTTGGAAAATTGTCAAAAATAAATTGTTGTTTCTTTCAAATATTCTCAACGAGAACAGTCTCTTCAGGACAAAAGAAATCAATAAGAAGCTGTAGGTATTTCCTGCTTACCTCGAGATTCAACTGCTGCCATCTGGAAAGTAAGTCAGGATATTGTCCTCCTTGGCTAGGCATATTAAAAACACGAAGCCCCCTGGGGATGATTCTCTTATCTAGGCAATGCTGTAGATGTACTTGTTGCGTTTGAAGGCGTTTCAGTCTGAAGAAATCCTTTTCCAGCTCATCTAGTAGTTTCTGCAGCTTCTCTAGATCAGCGGTTGCTCCATTGACGTCGTCAACAGGGGTGGTGGTTTCAAACTGCCAAGAGACACATTTCGAACAGTTGAGATATTGAAGAAACCTCCGTTGTAAGGCTTCATTCATCTGGTCTTCACCTCGTGGATTATAGTCCAACTCAATACTAGCAGTGCTCTGCATTATCCTGCTCCTGGTGGCAGCAAATATCAAAACAAGCAAGATAATCAAAAATAAAATCACTGCCAACACACCGGGTAAACGCTCCCTTTCCAGAATCACAAGCGTAATAACAAAAATCCAAAAATGATGGAAATGGAGCGAAGCAGTTTAAAATACGTAACAAACTAATTTATTCACAAAGTCACAAAGTCACAGATGGCTTTGGCCATCTGTGACTTTGTGACTTTGTGAATAAATTAGTTGAGTCTGAGTCATCTCGAAGAAAATATTCAGGGGAGTATGTAGCGCATCAGACCATCAAGAAAATGTGGACAAACAACAACAAACAATAGTTTGTAATATATCTAGTTACACATTGTCATGTGATGAGGAGACATTACTATGTAAAGGTCTGAGTTTTATTCCCAAGAGTTGTAGTAGACTTACAGACACCATTGTTGATTTAAAGATGTTTTGTAGAAATGTGATGCTTAAATTGTTATACAGTAACCCTGAAGTAAGGGCTGACACTGCAAGTATGGATAGCGGTGGAACACCTATTTTTAAAAATTTGAGTCAATTTGTGCCATCTAACCATCCTCTAATTGAAGCATACTTAAAATTGACTGAAGATGGGTTTTATGAATATTATGATAAAATGAATACACATAAGAAATATAGGAGATGTGACAACCTTAGTTATAAAGAAAGGCAGAGCCTGAAACAGTTACAAGCTCAAACTTCCATCATAATTAGACCGGCAGATAAGGGTGGACATATAGTTATTATGGATATGGAGCATTATGATGCTTCCATGGAAGGTCTCGAGTGATAAGTTTTATAAAGAAATTAGTAGGGATGAGATGCATGGAATTATAAGACATGTCATAGACACTCTTTTGGACATTTTTAAAGGAGATATTATAAATCAAGAACTCTTTGATTATTTAATTATTAAAACACCATTAGTTCCCATGATACATGGGCTCCCCAAAATGCATAAGAATATTTGTGACCCACCCAATAGACCTATAGTCTCTGGACGGGGATGGGTCACTGAACATTTGTCAGTATATGTTGAGAAGTATCTTAGACCCATCTTGAATAAGAATGAATATGTTTTGAAGGACTCTAAGCAATTCTTAGTTGAACTTTATGAATATTTGAAACTGTATAATAAGATTAATGAATATATATTTGTCACCTTAGATGTGCAATAATTATTCACAATCATACCTAATGACTTGGGTGTTCAGTATGTATCTGAATATTTAAAGGAACATAGTGATTATTCTCTTGTACCGATTGATTTGATTGCACATTTTTTAGAGTTAGTGTTAGAGAACAACCTCTTTATGTTCAAGGATACTATATACAGACAACAGGATGGTGTGGCGATGGGGACCCCATGTGCCAACAGTTATGCCAACATGTTTTTGGCGTACTGGGAGGAACATGTTCTCTTTCATGTTGTAGAATTTAAAGAACATGTGGTCTTCTATCGACGCTTCGTGGATGACCTCTTTATCCTTTGGAGTGGAAGAAGAGAACAACTTGATTCTTTACTTACTACTATGAATAGTTTAACTGGGTTTCTCAGTTTTACCATGCAGTGCTCTGAACATAGGATAGAGTTTTTAGATTTATATATTGAGAAATTGCCTTGTGGGTTGGTAAACACAGGGGTGTATCGTAAACCATGTTATTGTAATACACTGTTTATGAGGTCAAGTATGCATCCGGCATAAGTTTTTAGGAATGTTGTTAAAGGCCAAGGGGTTAGGATCTCTACATTGAATCCTACAGATGTAGGATTTGAAGCAGAGTTGGAAAATTTGAGGTTGAGGTTTTTTGAGAGAGGTTACAATAATCAAGAGGTCAGTGAGCAATTGGGGCATATTTCAGGTTTACGTTCTGATACAGCAGCACCATACTTTGGACCAGTTAAGAGCAATGATAGGGTCAGGACAATTAGGAAGCAGTCTTATGTTAAAATTTCTACTCTTTTTACTTCAGATCATGTTGATATCAGGGACATTATCACTAAGCATTGGTCAGTTTTGCAGGTAGATAGTGACCTGAGCAGGATAGTTGGAGAACAACCACATTTTTTGTTTAGGAACAAGAGTAATCTGAAAAGAATGCTATGTTATCCGAGATATGAGGGGAGCCTAGTGGAAAGTGGTAACACTAGACCATGTGGACAGTGTAATTTCTGCCCTTATATAGATACTAGTACTAGATTTTTTCACCCAGATTTGAATAAAGAATTCAGGACAACTACCACTGCCAATTGTAGGACATCTCACCTAGTCTATCTAGATGTTTGTCAGACATGCTCTTCCTTTTATGTGGGAAAAACCAACAGACCGTTTAGAGATAGGATACGAGAACATACCTATCATATTAGGAAAAGGTCAGTACATAATGCTTTGGCCAAGCATGTGACACAGCATGGTGAAGTACATACATTTTTGTTCAGAGCCCTAGAGGTTATAAGTCCAAGTACACGTGAAGGGGATGTTAGGAATCACACGGAATGTAAGGAAAGTAACTGGATAATCATGTTGAGGGCAGATAGAGGTTCTGGGCTTAATGAGAGGGCTTCAATTAAGCCCATGCTAAGAAAACGTAGGAATATTAAGTGAAATATCTGTCCCTGGTATTATACATATACTATTCATGTTTCATGCACATTATAGCAATTGATATATATATATATATATATATATATATATATATATATATATATATATATATATATATACACATATTTATCTAAGTATATTATTTATAAACATAGCATTTTGTTTTATATTTATTTATTCTCCATATTAGTTTTATGTTTTGTAAGTTCATACAATATTTATTTTATTTGTGTTTCTATGTATTTTTTGTATTGTAATAAGATACTTCGGTATGATTTGATTAGTATTTTATATGGTTCTATATGTGTAGGTAGTAGTGCTTTAAGGCTTTATTATAAGGTGAACGTGATAGGTTGATAGGACTTGAAGTGTTATATATATTTAGGAAGTTTATGTTTTGGTGCTATAGATCTGAAGAAGCTCTTGTAGCGAAAGCGCTAATCTATTTAAAATGTATTGGCCATCTGTGACTTTGTGACTTTGTGAATAAATTAGTTTGTTACGTATTTTAAACTGCTTCGCTCCGTTTCCATCATTTTTGGATTTTGTTATTACACTTGTGACTCTGGAAAGGGAGCGTTTACCCGGTGTGTCGGCAGTGATTTTATTTTTGATTAACTTAATTGTTTGTTCATAAGTATTTCTAGCTGATCATACACATGGCTGAAATGACACTCACCAAACCCAAGTTAAAGGAGAACCGCACCCATAGACTCAAAAAACATGTTTATTTCATCATGGTTTGGTGTTTTCTACATTTTAACACCACTCTGGGACTATTTACAGTTTTTTAAATATTTTATACATACTTTCTGAGTCTGACTACATGGGGGTCTGGCATCTTGAAATAATTCTGTTTGTTTAGTCTGCCTCTACATATGTCATAAGTCAGTGCTTGCCAGTAAAAAATTACATCATGCAGGCCTCTTTCTTCCTCAAGCTCCTGTCACTGCACTGATTTTACATGCATGTACTGCTGTCTTTCAGTCAGTTAGTTTTAAATAACATTTTGTGCTGTTCAATGACTACTTAAAACACAAACAGTGCAAATACTACAGAAAAGACTTTCAAAGTGCTTTTTACTGCTGCTTCTTTTTAGAATGGCTAAACTGCAGTCTATCTCCCATCCCCCTTCACACCTAACTTCCATAGCTGTCAAAGTGCTAAGGGTAATTTGAGCTGTTACCTACTGTGATTGACAGCTCACAGCAAGAGACTTGACTCATGTAAAGTTTCCTTGTTCTAGCCTTTACTTTTTGTATGGGTCGGGGAAGTACCAGGGAGCTGTGACATCACAGCATGGGTGGGTTTTTAGGACCGTAGTGGTGATGTCAGTTTGGGGAGAGAAATAGCCAGAAAACTACCTGTATCCAGTGGCCTTGATGACATCAGTGAATTGAAGACTTTTCCAGGGCGGGACAAAAGTTTTTTGAAAGTGAAATCAACACAGTACAGTGAGGTACTGTTCTAGTGGAGAGAAACATTCAATTTAAAATATTTTAAATGCTGTACTGTTGTTTATTCATAGCAGGAACAGTAAATAGGGAGAAAAAAGACAGAGAAGTTGAGCATTTAATAATAAAATCCCATTGTTGTCGTTTAAGACTACAGGGTGGGGGAGGGGGTGATGTTATTTTGCTGCGAGAATGACCAGCACAGGAGGTTTCAGAGAACATGCTGTATACTTTAGTATTACTTTCCATCAGACATAGTTCTGCAGGGAATATGCACTTCTTTGAATTTATACATTTCAGCACTTGCATTTTAATACAGGAAAAGTGTTATGTGCATTTCTAAAACTAAACAAAGGTTTGTGTCTGGAGCATTTCTCCCCGGGCATCATTCCAAGTCGGACTTTTCCTGGTAAACAAATGTTACATAAATAAAATAAATAAATAAAGTACAACTCAAGATTAATTTCATATTTCTCTACTGTCCTCCATAATTCAATGGAATATTAGTAAAGTATTGTAGTAATTCATACATGTATACATATAACAGTTAAAATGGAAAATAAAAAGAAAAAAAATGTTTGCAGAGAATATAAGGCATATTTATATGTGGAAGTAGTTCTTATACAGAGAAACAAGATTACCCTCCTCTCTTTCACTAATAGCAGAGGAAAAATATACTACACCCACCAACAAGAGAGGGGACGACTGCATCTTCTGATTGTGTCATCTGGTAAATAGTAGAAAAAGGATACTGTTGTGGCCCAAAGGTCCAAATCAAGAAACCAAAAGATAATATATAAAACAAGCAAGATAGGACCATCACGATAAATGTCATAAAAGGAGGTTTTATTTTTCTCTAAAACAAAAGATAAGCGCTTTTGCATGCTAACAAGGCACGCTTCTTCAGATCTTACAAGACAGTTAATACTGCTTCATATATATATATAATAAGTGTCCAAAAGATATTTCTTTTTTAACTGTGCATAGTAGAAGTTACTATACAGCAATCATCGTAGCAGGAAAATTGATAAAGCAATATTTTTCAAATTGATTTCTGTACTACTCTTGTAAACAATGCTGCTATAGCTTCACAGCTGAAAGAAATGTAACTGAAGACTTAGAGCAAGAGAAATGTCATATAAACTGATTTCTTAACTTGATTAGCTGCAATAATTACTGATTTCTTTTCTTTTTGGGGGGAGTACTGTATACTCTGTATTCAAAGTACATCATTTTAAGACAAAAGCCCTTGTGAGTTCAGTTCATTACAAGTATGCATAAGCACTACTTTTCTACTCTTCCATTCTTAACAAGTACAGACGCACATCCCAAATTACTACTTCCAGCTGTAAGTATACGCACTTCCTATACATACATTTTATTTAAATAAAGCTTTTTTACTGCAGTATTTCAGTATTGTGTTGTTAAATATCATAAAAACAGTATGCATTGTGCAGATTTATTGTGCTTTTTGTGTTTTGTCTGTCCCCAACCTTTTTTCTTATTTTGCTTATACATTTTTTTTTAATCTTTTTTTTTTTTTTTGCTTTGCCTCTCTCCTTGTTGCATTATCTTATTTATTTTAATTTTATTGATTTTACATTTGTTGACCAGGATAGTCTGACAGAGCAGAGTCCATTTTTAGCAGAGTCCAGGGGAGAAAAGCTCCAAACTTTGAGTAGTTACAAAGTATATATAAAATAATGGCATTAGATAAACATGATTATTTAAAAAGCATAACAAACACAAATACCAACACTTTCTGGTAAAGAAGTCCCAATAAAGAAAACCAGAAAAATTAATCCATCAAGACAGAGGGACTCCAAAATGGCCAGTTTCAATGAAAAACTTTTATTGTCGACATCACAAGCGCTTTCACAGACTAAGCTGTTTTTTCAAGTAATGTCTATCAAACTAAAAAACTCAGTTTAAATACCCTATACTACCTCCCTTGATTAATCATGTGACATCCAAGGCACTCAGATTATTTAAACAAACAGTCTCATAATAGCATATGCATAGCACCTAAGTACAGAAATCATAATACAGTCATAAAAATGCATATGCAATAAATATATATATATATGAAAACATAAAAATACAATAATACAAAGGTAAAAAACATTCAACATCTTAGGTTCCTAGATTTCAGCTTAGGTTTTATAGGGACCACATCATTGAGTCCATGCCCACTATCACCTCTCAGTCCAATGATCCACTTAGACTCAAGCTGCTCAGTACTGTTCCTGTTGTAACCTCCTCTTAATGTCTCGTGCACCCTCCCTATAACCAAAAACTTAAAAGTATGCTCAGTACCACTGGCAATGACATGTTTTGCAAGGGCATTAGTTTTATTCCCCTTGCTAATATGATACAGATTTCCTTTATTCTTTCTCTAAGTGTTCTATCCGTCTTGCCTATGTAAAATGTTGAACATAATGAACAGTGTGACAAGTAAACAACGTGGGAGGTGCTACAACTGGCAAAAAGTTTAAACTTATAAATTCTGTCCTGGTCAGGGTGTGTGAAAGTAGAACTGCTGTCAATGTAAGTGCATACACTGCAAGTGCCACATGCTAAAGTGGCATTATTGCTATATTCATGTTTATTCCTTGAATAACATAAGGTGCTTATTAAGGATTTCATGTTCCTAAATACAAACCTGGGGGTGGGCTCTATCACTCTGGAAATATCTTTGTCTGTCATAAGTAATTCCCAGTGTTTTCTAATAACATTCATGTACATGGAAACATTACTAGAATAATGTAATGGTACCCTCAGTTTACATTGATTGTTCCTATTATACATTACTCTGTCTGATGCAGGTTTTGAAAAATAAGGTTTAGCTGTAGTCCCCTCAAGCTTTTAACCTTCTCTACATTTTCAACTATTTCTCAGTCACTATAACCTCTCAACCTTAAACAATGCTATGTGGTTTCTACCTGCTCGTGAAACTCATTTTCACATACATTTAACCTAGAGGCTCTAAAACTTGATTCTTAACCACGTTACCAAAAATGTAGGTGGGGTTAGTTGACATGGCATGGTTTCTTATACAATTTAGTAAAAATGGAGCCATTCCCATCCACTTCAACAGTAACATCAAGAAAATTCATACTGTGTGTTAATGCATTCATAGAAAACATAAATAATTAGTTGTATTATTTAGATACACTTCAAACTCTCTTAACTGCTGTTTAGTACCTACCCACAGAAAGTTGAATGTTTTTTGCCTTTGTATTATTGTATTTTTTATGCTTTAATGCTTGATATGTGTATATATGTATATATATATATATATATATATATATATATATATATATATATATCTAGGACGTTTGCTCGAGTGAGCAAACATCCGAATCCATAATAACTGAACACATTTTAACAAAAGTGCTTTTATTGAAAAAGCACTTTCGTTAAAGCGTGTTACAAAAAAAAAAATAAAACACTACCTTTACATTTTAGCAAAGGGGCTTTGCCCCCCCTGCACCCCCATGTGGGGGGCTGTGCCCCCACACCCCCCTACTTTAATATTCTCCCTCCGAGACCACACTACAGTGAGGAAAAGGGAAATTTCCCTTACCCGCACCATAGTACAGCCTCTGCAACTGGCATAGTTATGCGAAAGTGCTTCTTCGGTGAAAAGCACTTTCACGTAAGTATGCCTGGCCATTTGGGTTTCAGTCGTTTGCTCACTAGAGCAAACGTCCTAGATATATATATATATATATATATATATATATATATATATATATATATATATATATATACACATATATATATATATATATATATATATATATATATATATATACATATATATATATATATATATATATATATATATATATATGGTTCCCCTTCACAAGATCGAATTACTGAAAGCTCGAAATTCATAAGCTCGAACCCAGAATCTCAAGTTTTCAGTAACTCGAAATTGCGATGGGAAGAAAATGAAAAAAAACAAACAGTTCACTTATATGTTTGCAGGGGGCCGAGTCCCCCTGCACTCTCCCTAATTAAATATACCAGCTTCGTGTCCGTACTATTGCAGAGGAACAGAAATCCTCCCATTGTGTGCTTCTGCATACATCGCAGAGTGGGAGATTTCCCTCATCCCCGCTGTAGTGCGATCTCGGAGTTGGCATATTTAAGTAGGAGGAGGTGGGGGGTGCAGGGGGGCTTGCCCTCCTGCAAAAACATTGTAAAGACATTCTTGCAATGTCTTTTCTGTACCCTTTAGAATTTCGAGTTGCTGAAAATTCAATCTTCTGGGTTCGGTCATCTGAAGCTTGAGTTTTTAGCAATTCGAGATTCTAAAGAGGAACCATACATATAAATATAAATATATATATATATATATATATATATATATATATATATATATATATATATATTTGTTACATATATATTTTTATGAATTTATTATTATTTCTGTACTTAGGTGCTATGCATATGCTTTTATGAGACTGTTTGTTTAAATAATCTGAGTGCCTTGATGTCACATGATTAATCAAGGGAGGTAGTATAGGGTATTTAAACTGAGTTTTTTAGTTTGATAGACATTACCTGAGGAAGCAGCTTAGTCTGTGAAAGTGCTTGTGGTGTTGACAATAAAAGTTTTTATTGAAACTGGCCATTTTGGAGTCCCACTGTCTTGCTGGAAACGTGATTATTTACAAACAAAAATATGGAGTGGTGGAAAAAATGTAAAGGATAGGGGAAGAAGAAATAAGCAAAGCATTATGACAGAAAAAATGAAGAGTAAGCAAGAATGTAAGAGAATGTCAGACGGACTGTGGAGATAGATACAAAAAAACTGGGTTTCATTTTTGATAACATTTGTTACTGTGGACAGGGACAAGACCATCTTATTTGGAGGTATGTCTTTAACATATAGGTAGATTTGGGGGATTAGTTTCATTTCTGAGGTCAAGTGTAACCTTACATTTGTCTATATCATTCTAAATTAAACATAAAATAAATATTCACCAAATGAAATTCTAAAAAATCCAAAATATAATATGTACAAGAGAAATCTTACAAAAATATAAAATGGTATCCAGACCATATATTTGTTTAATATTAGTATATAAATGTTCAGATCCATAACTATCCAGTAATAGTCTGGATGGCAGTGTATGCCTCATTTTTAAAAATCAGATCTAAAGTCTCTAGAATATAACGGGGTAATTTTATGACATGTGGTAGTAGCATCTTGTTTAATTAGCACCTTGTTTTTTTTTTTTTCAAGAAACCTCCACACCCAAAACTAATGGACAAACTGGAGGGGTCCTTAATTTTTATGTAAGCTGGGGCGGTAATAAAAAGATATTTTTGGTTTCACTATCAACAAATGTTGTGTTTCTTGTTCAGACAAAAATTTAATTGCCATCCCTTTTATAATGAGTTCTTTTGTACCAAATGTTTAAATAACCTTTTTTATATTTTGCTTATTTAATTGTTATCTAAATGGTCTAGGCACTTTTAAAAATAATAATTAGAATTCAATAAAAATGTATTTTACCTTTATCTGCCAGTTTCACTACATTCTGTAGCTATTGTTATTATGTAATTACTTTAATGCTAAGGATTCTTTTCTATTTAAATATATAAAGAATTCTAAGTTTGTCAAAATTATTAAAACATTTTAAGATCATACTGAAGCATTTCATAAAACCTGAGTCAGTATTATATGAATCAAGCCTATTATCATTATATGCATTTTTACAAAAATAAATAATTAAATTTACCTTATGTTCAAGTTGATACAATGATTTTTCAATTTGTACCCAATTCAGTAAATTAGTAAACATTAAGAAGCAGGAATGAATGTCCAGCCCTGCTAAATTAACCACTGTTCCATCTAAATGATTGTGCTACACAGAATCAATTGACCGTCTTTTCATTAAAATGTATGTTATTATAGCTGTTTACATTTTTTTGATCCTCATTGTTGATATGGCCTACTGAAGAGTATCATATCTTCTGAAAATTAATTTCCGTATGACCATTATTCCATTTTACCATTGTTGCCATACTTCAGCATTAGCACATCTCCTCTCACTTTTGGTTAAATTCTCCTCTTCCACCATTGTCTCACTATCATTGCCACTTATGTAACAACATTATTTTAAGCACTGTGTTCTTTTTTCCTTTTTTTTTTCAACATTTCCCCACAAACATACTGCATTTCTGCTGTAATCAACAAAATAGTGCTCCATCTTCTCTTTCTTATATTTTAATTGGTCTTCTGTTTTCTTAACTTTATTGGTTAATTTTTGTGCAGTTGAAACTAATTGCATTTGGGATAATTATATCTTCATTTGATCATAGAGGTCATTGATTTCTTTCTCTGCTTTTCTCTTTTTGATAATATCTGTTCCAACACAAATATTCACTCATTCCACTGCAGAAATGTGTGCCGCATTAACCCATCACTTTTTAAATCTCTTATCAGTTTCATCATTCTCATCAAATAAACAGCTGGGACTAAGTGCATAATGTATGTAACGCTTTTAGAAAAATATCAAAAAATATGCCTGCATTCCTGAGTTACTGTATCAAAATATATTTTGTCTCAGCTAAAATCAAATGTCCAAGTTAAGTTATTGACTTCTTATTTTATTGCCCCAGTCAAATGGTTTTATGTATCTGGTCAAAATGATCAAAAACATTATTGTACCTTAAGTCTCTTCTATAATGATTCAAACATTTGTGTATTTGTACTGAAAGGGGATGAGAGGTGTCTTAGCACGGTCATCTTTCCCAGGTCAATAATAAGGATTTTATGGGGACAGAATGAATGCAGTTCATACTAGAAAACTTCAGCACCCCCAGTCAGTGATAGAATGCACCAGCAGATTATTGGTTTGCATTGCTCTACAATAATATAATTTCATGTTGGGCATGGGGATAGATAAAACAGGCTGGCAATTAAAGTTAATAAGATAATCCAGAATTTCACATGGTCCAAACAGCTCCCACCTTGCTTGCAGCTGATTGTTTGAACATGGCTTGACTGCTTCAAGCTGACAACCAATCAGTGTGATTACTAATTCTGTGTGATTGTGACTGAATGTATTTAATAAATAGTTTGACCAGGCATGGTCTGTCATCCATTTGTGATACAGCAGAGGACAGCATATCGATTGAACTAGAGGTGTCTTTGCTTGTTGTTATGGTGGGAAGAAGCATTGCTGGCTGTTAGTGTGGCAACAAATATTGGTACTGTTGGCCTTGTGATTACTGTGGTGGTGGACCAGTGACTGAGACTGAGTGCAAGGACTGCACTGCTGCAGGCTGCAGTACAACTTTAATAACAGGTAAGCAAAAAGAAAAGGTTCTTATCAATTAGGCTTAAGCAGCTCCAAGTAATTTCCTTTTTTTTTCTTATTTCTTCTCTGGCAATCAGACTCTCGCACCTGCTGCTACACTAAACACAATAAATCAAGTTTATTTCATTATTCGTTTGTAGCAGGTGAAACAAGTCAAACTTGCCATCCTGGTGTCATGAATGTGACTGTCTGTGAATTAAATTCAGGCATGCCAGGCAGGGTGTGTTCAGTGATGTACGATGAACTTTTCCTGCACTACTACTCTTCAGACGTCTCCTCATTCTCAATTCTATATTTAAATGCTGTGTTGCTGTGCTACTGTTTGATGTTGTAGTGCCAATGATTCATGAAGTGAAGCAAGCAAGCATGTTTTTTGATAAACATTAGGGTCATTTAGTAACTTTACCCTCCTCTTAATCCTCTACGTTATTTTATTTTATTTTTACTCATTATCCAGAAGGGGAACACCTGGAAGGCTTATTGCTAGCAGCAGGTTTGATGGTGCTGGGCCAAATCAATGGCTAAGTCAGAGCAGGTAAAGGAACAGAAGTGGGAAGGCTGATGGTTCGGTTCACAGGCAGGCATTGCAATGCAGTCATGAGGACAATGACATACCTCAACTATGTACACTTGATTTTACGAATGTCCCCTGATTTTCTGGTAATTGTTGAGGATTATAGTCAGTAAATAATGCCAGACATTAGAGTTTAGTACTTCTTATTGTTCAAGAGAAAATGGGTTATAGTCAACTGTCCAGATTTTCACAAAGTATCCAAATTTTTGCATCATATTTTTTGTCGTTCTTCATGTGTTTTTATTTTTTGGTTTTTTGTTTCTTTTTTCTGGCAAGTCATTGATGACTGAAGTCACTTCAAAATAATGACAGATATTTGAGATCAGACTTCATGTCCTTCAGAAAATGCAAAACTTCAAAACCTGTAATTCTAGCAACGTTTTAATCCCCACTAAAACACTGTGCTGTTTGCTGTAGTGGAATGAAGTAAATCACTTTATTACAGAAACTTTTTTTTTTGGTTAAGGGATTTTAAGCACTGACTACTTTAGCTTCCTTGATTTTATTTTATTTACTTTTACATGTTGGTCAGGTGCAAGCACATTTGGTGGTGGGCTAATCAATGAGCAAATGAAAGGAACAGAACTCAGGCAGGTGGAAGGCTGATGTTGACAGGCAAACACTGCAGAGCATTGCGGGCATACCTCAACTGATTTCAAGTGATTCTTTTGCTGTGATGCCAGCACTGGGCACTGAAATACTGTGCCAGTTACATTTTTATGTCTATTTCATAATGATCATTTATGCTTTGAAACAAAGTATAAATCTGGAAAGCTATGCATGCTTGCAGTGGGAATACAATTCTGAATGTCTTTATTATATCTTGCTTAATTAAAAGGTTGTTCTCCTTAGATGTGTCCTCGATTCATTGAATGTTTGCTGCATACAATAACTGCATATGGAATTCAAGACTGGTGCTTCTAGCTGTGGATACCATTATAGAAAGTTTAATGGCTTTGATGTTTATTCTTGTTAAAGTTTGAAGTAGATAAGGTATGGGCATATGACACTATATGCAAAGAGATGGTCACTTGATAGGAGGTCAGATGGAAATTAGAGATCTTAAAAATAATACAGCAGGATATTTGGCGTTCTCTTTATTGCACTACTCTTTCCAGTTCCGATCCTTCAATATCTGAGCAACTTAATTGATTCTGGATCATCTTGGTGTGATTTGGTAAAGGAGGTAGGGTTACCAATCAGAAAAGGCATGGTTATGCCATGCAGGGGGTTTGCTTTGCTTGTCAGCAACTGGTATGATGGAAAGGTAGCAATCCTATTCATGGATGAAATCTCAGCTGGCTCACCTCTGATTCCAGCTAGCAATATACTTTGTTGAGCAAGCAGGTGAATAAATTGATCAAAAGGTAGGGAGAGAAGACTTGATGGGAAGGAAAAAAGAGAAAAAAAATGACTATATGCACATGTGTATCTACACAATGACAGTATACTGTAAAATGAAGATTACCAAACATTAGTCTTTATAGCACTGTACTACAGTGTGCATCTGGAAAGGTGATAAGGCACAAAGAGAATGAACATCACCATACCAGCAATGCATGCTAAACTAATTTACAGAGAACTTACTGCAAACAGAAGGTTTTCTATAAAAAGTCATAAAAACAAGCAATGATCAAGCAAATATGTAGTCTTACTTGAACTTATTGTTTAAATGGGCCCAAAATAACAATATAGGCTTTAACAGTAAAAACTGTTAATGATAAATTGGACTTTTCAATAATTATCAATCTTGTGATTGGATGAGTCTGTATTAGTACAAGTCTAAGATCAATATCTTTGAGTTATAAAGATGAGCCAACACTTCTGTTGAAGAGTTTTATATGACTTGTAATTGAATATGGTGCTGGCTTTTCTGTATATCGTACTAACGATATTAACATGCTTCCCATTCAAGTTTTATACTTGACAAATTACATTTATTAGACCATGCTTTTGTAATGATAGATTAGTTAAACATAAGGCTTTCTTCAGTTATGTCTATATCCTTAAAGAGAGCACCCAACAATGACCCAAAATAATAGTTAATGAACCCCCCCATACCAAGCCAGAGGATATAGGAAATCTGCTAGCTGATAAATTTGGCTCCAATTGTACCTTCTTTATCACCTTAAGTCATCACCCAGGAAATACCCCCTCTACTACTTATCTGTCAAATATCAGTAGAAAGCAGGTCCTCACTGCACTCTATAAGGCCAAAAATTACTGCTTCAATGGACCCTGACAAAATGCCCGGATGCATCCTGAATAGCATAAAACCTGACCTGTCATGCCGACAAGAATCTCTATTTAACCATAGCCACCAGACAGGTTCATGCCAAACAAACAGAGAACTGCAAATCTTATCTCTCTACATAAAGAGGGGCCTACCACAGACTTACAGAACTACAGACCCATAAGTCTGACTAGTCTTATGTACAAAACCATAGAAAGAATTATCATGTTTCTGATAAACAATGACATATGAAACATACAGATACTGCATCCTACCCATTTTGGTTTTATAAAAGGTAGATCCTGCTTTCTTAACCTGATAGACATTTTTGAGAAGGTTCACTAAAGCTATGGATGAGGGCAAAGCAATGCACATGGCCTATGACCTGGCCAAGGCATTCAATGCAATTGCCTTATTGTGGCATTGTAGAAAACTTAACAAAATTTGGCATAAACACATATGTCACCCAATGGATAGCCATCTGGGTCACTGATAGGATGCAAGAAGCTAGGATAGGGGAATCTACCTCCATAAATATATTAGTCACTAGCAGATTCCCACAGGATCCAGAGCTGGGGCCTCTTCTTTTTGACATCTACTACTCTGACTTCAAGGCAAATGTGAAGGGCCCTTGGTTGACCATGTCTGCACATGACTGCAAACTATGTGTGGTCATTGAATTCTTGAAAGACACAGATACCCTTCAAGAGGGCCTGTTAAGGATAAACAACTGGTTCCAGAGCCATGGACTAAACCTCAATATGAAGAAAATGCATAATAATAATATCTTTTGAAAAAATATTCAGCCCTGGAAGTTATCACATTTATAATACACCTCTAAAAGTAGACCCAGTGGTCAGAGATCTGGAAAAGCATGTAACCTGACCTTTGACCACAATGTACCTTTTGTGGTAAGAAAATCATTCTATGTTGCTCAATTTATAAGTAAGGGCAAGACATCCTGGTCCAAACAGATCATTGTTCCACTAAACACATCTGTTATCAGACCAATCATTAAGTACACTGCACCCTTTGACATGTACCTGACCAGGCACTTGAAAAGCTTGAGAGACCACAGAGCTTCCTCTCAAAAAGAATACATGGAGTAAACAACAAATCCTGTGCAGACCATCTCAAAACCTTATCCTTGTACTTGGTCTCCAACAGACTGCTGTGTGGTGATCTAAGTCTATCCCATAACATTTTCTCTGATCCTACATTGATGTATTTGTTGCACATATGCAAAAATGGCATCAGAAATACCTGTTCTAAAGACCTACACCCCATCCGTGACATAAACAGGACATGTTGGAGGGAAAAATACATGTCTCAAAGATCACCCCTTCTCTGGAACAGACTTCCCATCTATGTGAAGCAAAGCTCATCCCTAACCCTATGCAAGTATAACTTGGACTAAATTTGGATGGGAAATCGCAAATTTGCCCCTGGTTTGGCACCAGTGTCTATAATGGACAAGGCAGCCTGTGAATGCTTGATAAGTAAAAGCCTATAACATCATTATACAATTCTTTGCAGTTTTGACACAGCAGTAATATTTTGATAAATTTGGGGTAAATCTGTCTAGGCTTAAAATGGTTCTTGGGCCATTAGCCTAGTAATCACCCATGAACCTGTGAAATACAGAAAAGGGCATTCCATTTTGTGTAGCATTATGAGACAGTTTCAGTTCTTTTGGGGATATAAAATAAATGAAGATAAAGGCTACAGCAATAAATTATATATCCAAACATAAATTGGTTCAGCAATACCCATATTTATGGGAATAAGATAAGATAAGAAAGATGAAGTATTTTGGTGTATGCAGAGCTAGATTGTGGTCAGTTGGGACCCTGGGGAGAGTAATGAATCAGTCTCCCCCACAGCCATTTCGGTGTCCCATCACTTGGCTATTTCTCCCCAGTTATCATGAACACTGTTCAAACCACTCAGTGTACATACTCTTTTCTTCTTTATTTCTACAATGTTTACAGATATTTGGATTTAATTTAAGCATTTTTAAATTTTTAGCACAGACACTGATAGTCATTTCCTAAACAAAACAAACAAAAAAATACAGTCTTAATGAAAACAGACTTAGCATTACCAGTAAACTTCCCTACCCTTGAAACTCACATTCATTGAAATGGCATTGAAACCCAAATTCCCCATTGGTACCCCTTGCACACATTTTTAGGACCATGCATGCATGCATGCATGTGTTTTTTGATTCCTTCCTGATTGTATTAAATTATATTCCTTGTATAATACAGCACCATTTGTTAGAATGTGCTTTACATTTGTAGTTTTGAATGCTTTTCCAGTTAGCAATGAAACAAAACATATGAACCAATAATGACAAAACTGCCTGTTTCAGAACATTTAATCATAAAAGGCCACTCAAACGTCTGTCATTACAATCTACCAATATCAGTCAATATCCACAAATTCTGCAGAAGTAAAAGTCATCTGAATAATTCCATATTAAAGAGATCTGTAAATAATGAAGAAGTTGCTGCTAGCAAACTGCTTTATAGTATAATGTCTCATCTACAAATTCAGTACCTGTTGCAATTGAAGAATAAATTGCCTATCTTACATTAAAAAATAGTAAGCTGGTAATATTACAGTAGAGAATGACTGCCAAACTTAATAACTGGTTCATAGTTACTAAAAATCTCATCCAGAGGAGGGCAGACTCAGGAGTGCAGCACCCCCATCCCTCCTTAAAGTACTACACACTGCCAACATTGTGTGGGACTTGAGCCCACAGGCTTCCACACTAAAGGCAAGTATGCTACCTGTTGTGCTATTAACACTGCTTTCAACTTCTATAGCACAATAGTGATGACCATTTGCTAAACAAAACAGTTGCACATTGAAAACAGACAGCATAAGCAGCAGTAAACTTATCTTCCCTTGAAGCTCACAATTCCTTGAAAATGCATTGAAGCTCACAATTCCTTGAAAATACACTGACACTCATTTCCTTGAAAATGCACTGAAATTCACATTTTTAAGTATTTTAGTAGTGGTATAGAGGATTCAGGCTCTTATGTCCTGCAACCAAGGCACAGGGTTTGAACCTGAGCAAATTAACCAAACAGTCATCCCTAATTAGGGCATTTCAAACACACATACACCCCCTTACTGATGGGATGAATGGAACATTGTTTGTCTGTCCATGCTTGGCAGCAAGTGTGTTTCCACATCCAGGCACATACACACATACCTTACTGATGGATGGAACATTGTTTGTCCAGACAGGAATGTCTTGTCTTGTATTTAAATTCCACAAAACAAGCAACATGTGTGTATGTCAAGGCACAGATTGCTCTTAAAGAAGAATGCACACACACACACACACACACACATATATATATATATATATATATATATATATATATATATATATATATATATATATATATATATATATATATATATATATATGGTTTACTATTGAAATCTCAAAAGTAAAAAAAAAAGTACTTAACAAACTAATTCGCTGAAAGGTACACATAACCTAGCTGTCCTAATGTCGAAAATCAGCTGTTAATGCTGAAAATGTCAGACACAACATTTTCGGCACTTAACAGCAATGACACCCTTGCCGCTATTCCCTAGCTAGCACACCTAACAGCCAGATTATGCAGGAGGGCAAGCCCCCCTGCACCCCCCAAACCCCCACTAACTATATATTCCAACTCCGAGATCGCATTACAGTGAGGAAAGGGATGTATTTCCCTAACCGCATTGTACCATGATCCCTGTACATCCCTTTGATTTTTTTATTTGCAAATGCACAGTCCATTTGAAAATATAACATTTGCTCATTTAAACTGCACACATATGAGGTATTCACACATCTGTAGTTCGAATACTTCATAGCCGTGCAATGGTACGGCAACATTACAATGGTAAACCTATATATATATATATATATATATATATATATATATATATATATATATATACATACACACATTATTTTTAATTAAAAAAAATAAATGTGGTAGCCCTCCCCTGGTCAGTAAGCCCTAGGTAATTGTCAAAGTCACCTAATGCTGAATCCGGCTCTGGATGTATGGATTAAAAAAGGATATGTGGGAAGAGACTAAGCAAAAGCTAATAAAAAATTGGAACCTCTTGTTTATGGATATGGACAGTAAGATGCAAGCAAAATATTTTTCAGTCATTTAGTTCTATATATAGGTCAGGCATATTTTTATCAACCAGAGAAGTTATATTCAATAATTAGCAAAAAGTTGAAGGAACAAGGTAGTTTAGGATTACCTGACTCGTATGGATATTTTAGAATTACACAGATAAGGCTCATATACATAACACACCCAAAAGATTATAAATAAAAGTGGAAAAGAATGATGAAACGGAGAGAGAAGCTCAAGGAATGAGGAGAGAGTAGGAGTTTGAATTCAGATCCTCAAGTAGAATAAAACAGTCATGCAGAATATTATACTCATAAAGTTGCATGAAAACGCTAAGAACTAAGTCAACATAGGAATGGAGAAAGGAGATTCTGCCAGTAGGGATGAATTCAAGAAGGGGTACAGAAAATAGTCAAGAGGGGGTTATGCTTTACTGAAAAAACTGACAAAGGAACCAAGGTATTGATAGCAAATAACTAGAGAAGGAAATATAATAGAGTATGATGAGGTCAAACAGAAGTTTAGACTGAAGGTTAGAGATTACCTTCCCTACCAGGTACTGATATCAGAGTATATGCAAAGAAAAAGGGATTGGGGAGTCCTAAGTAAAAGACCAGCTCTGTTACAATTTTTTGTCAAGTCTAGAGCAGAAGCTGCTGTTAAAAAGGGTTAATCACTGGTGCATATAAAATATTGCATGATAACTATAAGAATCAATCAGACATGGTTAGATAAGATTGGGAAGAGAGATTGAAGAAGCAATTTACAAAGGAATAATGAAAAAACATATGTATGGCTCCCAAGTATGCAACAAAGTCCAGAAAGTTTAGGATTTTGCTTTGAAGTGTTTACATAGATACTTTTATATGACAATCAAACTTCAAATAATTTTTCCTCAGGTAGGCAGCAAACTCTGGAAGTGTGATGGGAAAGGGAGAGGTAATAAGGCACATGTTTTCTGGAAGTGTAGTGAACTGACAGATTTTAAAACTTCCTAGAGAGTACTCTGTCAGAAATACTGAGGGAACAAATGGCTATAATTAAGAAAATGATTCTTTTCAGCTGGGACACAGGACCTGAATTGAATAGACATAGTAAGGCCTTACTAAGTTTAATGCTATCTCCTGTCAAAGAAGCAATTACTAGAAATGGAAATTAAAATTTAAATCAGCTGTAACTGATGTATTGAATGTTGTTAAGACAAAAGAACTGGAAATGGGGTCTTTAGAAATAGGAAAGTAAAACTAAATGGAATGTGTGTGAACAATACATGCAAAATAATGTTTAGGAGGAGCAGTGAGGTTTAAGGGAAGGAAGGAATTGAGGAATTTATGTAATGCTGGAGTGAATGACAGTTGTTAGAAAGAAAGAAAACATATATGTAATGTATAATGCATGAAAAAATATTAATAAGGTTTGTTTTCTTTTCTATTAATGTATGTGTGCATATGTCTTAAGTGATAATTTAATAAAGGTGTTTAAAAATATTCGCATTAAGCTTGCTAATATGAAAAGAATTTTCATATATTCATTGCCAGTTATTTCAATTAAGGCATGCTACGTCTTCTGTAACTGGCTGGCTGTTTATTAATGTATTGACCAATATTTATATGCTTCACACTGTCATTTTCACTTAAATAATTATATTTCATCAAATCATGTCCAAATGTTGAAATGCTATATTAACATATAATACCGCTTTGTCAGTGATGATAAAAGAAACCTTACCAAAAGAAGCCATTGAAGTTTCAACAAAAAATGTTAGGAAATTTAATCAAAATAAATATTTGTTTCGTTACCTTGACTTATCGCTTCCATTATGTAAGTAGTCATTCAGGATAGTGGAGTTTGAAAATCTTCTTTGCAAGCTCTGCACAGCCAGACTCACATAAAACACTTAGGCATAATAAAAAATGAATGTAACTGGTCCGATGTGTAAAATAGACAACAAAATTAAAAACTTAGCAGCATGCAATTAAAACTAGAATAACTATTTACTATGGTAAATAATTTTGTGGGCTGGTTAAATCAGACTTATTCAGGCCAATTGCAAACTCAAAAGCATTTATTAAATAAAGTATGACAATAATTAATCATAAAAAGGAAATAATATGACCAACATCACCATTTAACTTTCTGTAAATGTGCAATAAATGCAAACTTGAAAAAAAGTTATGTGGATAAATAAGCAAAATGCAAATCAGTGTTCTGGCAATGTGTGTGTCTAAGGACAGCTTTAACATTCAAGTAATCGTTTAATCTTAGAGGTGTGGATGCATTTACAGCAACCCAGCAGCCAATGATAATGTACAATGATTCAGAATTAGATTTTTCTCTTGAAGTAATCCAATTAAAATCTCCATGTTTCTTGTGACCTAATAATATCCCTGCCTGTTTACTAGTAAGTGTCAAATACCACTTAGCTAAATCCATATTAACCATATTCAGTTTAAGTTTTTGTAAGGGTTGTATCCCTGAAGCATGGAGACCATCCAAAATGGTACCATTACATAAAGGCAGCCTCATGACAGACACTAGAAAAGTTATACCTATTATCCTTACAATTATCTTCTTGAAAGTTTTTGAGGACATAATTACAAATCTGATAAACAATAGCATACTTGAACTACAAAAACAACAGAAAAACAAACTTGGATTTATAAAACATAAGTAGTTCCCACTAAACCTAGTTACTTTTTTCAAAATTGTCAATAACGTCCAAGATGAAGGCCTCACAGTCCATACTGCTTGCCTACCTTGACCTCACCAAGGTTATTGACATCATTCCCCATATTGGTATCATAGATAAAGTCTCCTAAATCATTACAAAACTGTATACAATCTTCTGGTAGTGAATTGTTTGTATCTTTGAAAAAAAAACACTCTTAAGGTAGACAATTTTACATAAATCTGTATGTAGTCCACTGAACAGCCTATTGGCTTTTTATGAAATGACTCATTCTCTTAAGGTAGAGGGTATCTACATAAAATTACTAGATAGCCAATTGGCTTTCTGAAAGGTTTGATAATAATAAAGTTGATGGTATTATTTCTAGTTAGAGGAGAGTCATCAGAGGGCTTTTGCAGGGCCCTGACTTGGGCTGTCTGCTCTTTGGTATTAACTTCACATAAAGGACAGCAGATGCAAGGGGGGGCTATGGCTAACCAAGTTTGCTGATGACTATAAATTGGGTGCAATTGTTAAATCTCCTGTGGACAGTAAGATACTCCAGCAAGGCCTGAAACAGATTAACACCTGGTGAGTCAGTCATTAACATTATCTTTGGGAATGAGACCACTCCATATTTTTACTACATTGTTGGTACCCCTCTCAGAGCAGATAGAATTATCCTGAACATGGGTGCCTGTGTTGATAATGATCTTTCTTTTGATCGCTGTGTCTAGGTCTTGGTTAGAAAGTTCTAACTTTCTCAGCTGATCTGTTATATGTATCTTCTATAGATCCCATGCAGTCTTGATTCCTTTATATTCCTCCCTTATTAGACCTATCCATAAATAAAGGGTTTATCTATTCCTTAGCAACAATTTTTAGGATCACTGTGCAAACTAAAAAAAAAATAACGCAAAAAAAAAATCTTTTTTTTCAGGGGGCAAGCTACATTGCCCCCCTGAACACTTGATGTTGAGGGCAATCCCCCCACACCCTCAAAAATATATATAGCAATTCCACAGTCATATTGCAGTGAAGAAAAGGGGAAAAACCTGAAAAACAGACTGGCAGACAAATTGAGGTAAAAAGCACTACAAAACTAAATTCTTGCACTTCATCCACTTTACCACCTTAGCAGTGAAAATGCATTGCATAGCCAAGAATACAGTGCCCTTTTTGGAATGTGGCTCACAAAGCATGTTGATCAAATTAAGAGACCCAAAAGGTTTTCCAGCAAGAGAATTATGAGCTACCTAATCTAAACTACCATAAAAGACTAAAATCCTTATCTGTCTCATATAGACTCCAGAAGAATGCCAAAGAAGCTGAAAAGTAAGGTATACAAAACAGTGGTGTGACCAGTACTTCTGTATGGTATGAAAATCTGGGCAATAAAGGCAGTGCAATTGAGGAAGCTGGAGGTGATGGACATGCAGTGCCTGAGAGAAGTGGTAGGGTACTCAGTATGGGGCAGACAAAGAAATGAGGACATAAGTGCAGAAGCCAAAGTATCTCCAATTTCAGAAAAAGTCAAAGAGAACAGATTGCAGAGATTTATGCACATGTGTAGAAAAACAGAAGACAAGTCTGGTGAAGAAGACTGGGACCAGCCAGAAAGGAGGCAAGAGGAAACAAGGGCATCCAGCTAAGAAGTGGATGGACTTTGAGAGAGAATACCTGCGACTGTCAGGCATGAGTGATGAAGAAGGCAGGAGAGTGGCATTGAATACAGAGAGATGGCAACAGTTGAAACAACATCCCACCCCATGTAGTAAAATAGGAAAAAGGGGATTCATTTGATGATGATGATGATGATGATAGGCTCCTGAAGGGTGATCTCTGTTTAGCCTTTGGATTACTGAAAGTCATTTTTCTTTTCAAACTCCTCCATCTTTGCAGAACCAACAGTCTTCCTAACACTTGTGGCAAACACTTCAACCTGCACCACAAGATCAAAAACATCTGTAGACGGGCCAGATTTATAACTGTTATTGCTGAAACAGATGTATTCATTTTTAATAGTGGGTGCTGTGACAAATCTTCCTGTACCTTTCAGAATAAAAGTCTTTACTCTTTAAAGGTCTGCTAAAGATGATTTATTATGTAGCACCAGCATACAGTGGAGGTAGATGTCATAATCCAACAAGATGGTGGGAGGGTGGGGGGTTGGTATAGTGGTTAAAGTGTTCACCTTATAAGTACAAAGTGCGGGATTTGATTCTCACATAGAGTAATTGGCTGGGCTTGGAATGGTCCACAAAGACAGTTAGCCTGGTACTAATTTATAATTTATTCATGAACTTAAGATCCGAACAAGTCTTGTATTGCTGAAACTGCCTCAAATAACAGTGCAGATAAAATGAACCATACCGTACCTGAAGATTGCAAACTGAATACTCAGAGTTCTGTAGCACTGAAAAATGAATTGTTCTTTTCCCCTCTAACAGCAGAATTAACACAAACTGCACTTTTTTCTGTAGTTTCTGGACTTCTGAACTGATTCTTGAATATATGAACTGATGGACATTTGAACTGACTTTTGCACTCAATCTTCTGAGTATCTGAACTGACTTCTGTCTTGCAAGACTTTCTCTTAATACTAAGACCTTGTTAATTTCCTACAGGTTCTATACACTTCCTTAACATTGCTTCCCAAGCCTTGTACCATCTAAATAAGATATTATTGCACATGCATGTCTCCGACTTGCTTTTGTAACAATATGTTCCATGCATTATGTTGGCATATCTCATCCTTATCAGTGCTTTGGCCTGAAAGTAGTTTCACTAATCATAACTGCAGGTAGAATGTGAAATATGAAATTAAGAGTTAGGCCTGTTTTAATATGGCTGCATTTCTAGACCTATGCAAAGAGAATGCTGTATTTATGTAGAATTTATTTTCTGACAAAACTATATTTATGTGGGTCCTTGTCTTACAAAACCTCCTGAAATACCTGAACTGGGATTTGTTTCCATAATTACTTCATACATGTATTAATATAATCTGTAGAATATAGTATAATAATTACTACAACTAACACTGCAACTGCAAAATATTTTTTTTTGTCTTGTAAATAAACTTGTAATTTTAATTCAGACACTAGTTGTCATTTCAGCATTCAACACGTTAATTATTGGAATTTTTTCTGAAATGAAGTCTTTATGATTTAATTTAATTGGGCAATTCTTTAACATGTATTGTAAATGATATTACATATTCTGTGTAACACGATTCATGCTAATTTGGTGATAGTCATCTATAAACTCATTTTTACACCTATAATATATGAATCTTGAAGCATAATTACCATATACTGTATTCACTTGCTTCTGTAAATCTTCATCTAGATTTGTTAAAGTGTTAACTAATAATCCTGTATATTTACCCTTTAAATAGCTATATGTATGTAAAAGTACATGTACATTTACTAGAACCTATGTTTTCTGCATTTCAAATCCATGTCTCAAACAAAATTTGAATACCCTGTCAGTGTTTCTTTTTAATTTTGTATCTAATGTACAATAACTATTATGTAATGTGTACTTTATTCAATAACAAACAAAACAACTTGTCATGCTTTGAATATATTAAATAACTGTTACTTCTTATTTGTTAGGTAATCATATAACTTGTCTTGATAAACTTGTTGCAAATAATTCTTTACCTTTAAAGCTAATGACTGAATAATGTGAGCTGTAATGTAATTCTTCAGTCTGTTCTGATTATATATGCATAAGATTTATGCCTGTTGTAGAAACCGTCAAGTAATGCTTTTAGAAATGTATTCTACTAAACATTTAAAATAACTAAATATGAAATCGGTCTGAAACTGACAGTAAAGTAATAGCCTACCTATTATACTGAACATCTACAATAGCTATGTATGAATGCTATATTCTGGAAAATAACTGAAACTAAAACAAAAGGAATGTTTTTTCTGCTAGTAGCAGCTGAACATAGATAAAAGCATAAATGGTCTGAAAACATAACTTCAAATTGAAATTCAGCTTGAAATATTTCAGGTTATAACATCAATAATTTCCATGAATGTACTTCTGCATTTGTAGCTGTACCATACTTTTTAACTCTAAACTAATCTGCATAAATACACATGTGCATTTGTACTACATATATGCCCTAACTCTAAAGAATACTTTTCTTTAGATAATTAAACAAATGTATGTAAATTCAATCAGCATACTGTTCAAATACTGACTAATCAATGCAATTAACTGCATTTTAGCTACATTTAAAGAAAGACTGAAACAATAATAATCTGATTAACACACTCATGGGCTTCACTTCTGCCATTTCTGTTAATAATCTAGTAGTCTTGATTTTTGATTTGTGTGCCACAGCTCTTACCAGGCCTTACTCTGCACTGTCCCAGTAACTGCTGAGATACTGGAAAAGCCACCCTGTTGTCTTTTATTGTCCTTTTTCAAGAACAAATGATTTGGCCTCCAGAACCTTTAATAAACTTGTAACTGCAATTTTATTTTCCGAATTAAAAAAAAAAACTGCTTCTGTGACAGTTTTTTTCCGTCTGGTAAAATATCTGTAAAAATACAAAAAAAAGTATCAGGTTCTTAAAAATAACATTTGCAGCTTTAACAATTATAAATTGATCTAGATGTCTTTAGCATTATCTGTTGCCCTGACTTTATATACATTCCTCGTACCCAAAATGAACCTATGTTACAAATAAATAAAGTTTTGTAGGTCTGCAACCGAACTGATACTGTATTATAGTGAAATAGAACAGCTGTTTTCAGTACTGAATCAAATGAAAAACTCAGTGGAGCAAATTAAACTGAAGTAATAATCTGGCATGTACTAATTTTTGAGCATTTCTTGCATTGCTGCACATTTTTTCTGTGGCTGCTTTTACTTCAAGGTGTAGCCAAGCATAGTCTTTGTACTCTATAAAGTACATTTTTTCTTTGCATCACTCAGAAACATTGTAACTTTTTCAGACTATATTATATCTACTATTTGATAAAGTAAAGTGATGCTTCTAACAACAGGCACATAACTATCTTATAGAGAGAATTGCTAATCTAAAAGCAATATATATAATAAACAATATATATAACAACAATAATAAAATAAGCAAATTTGCCTCCATTTCAAAAAACTCATCCCACCATTGCCACTCTCTCCATACTCTGCAATGGCTCGAACTACCTAATTACCTGAACTTCCTCAAACTCACCACTGCCCACAAGCACATCTTCAAACCTTCCAGCTGCCCCTCTCTTGCTACTGCCTTAACCCCCTATATTCCTAACTGCTCAATCAGATCAGAAAACCAAAACCTCCTACAAATCTACAAACCCTCATGTCCCATTGGCCACCTCCTGCTATCCTACTCCATATCTAAACTATGGAACTCTCTCCCTCCACAATACTCCAAACCACACCAACTTCAAATCTCTCTTGATCTTCCACCTGTCTTCAAAATGGACATGCCCATGCCCTCTCCAACATGACTTCCCACTCTAGCTACTCTCATCTCCATGCCCTGCTACACCTACTTCTCATGCCATTACTTTGTCTACTACTACACTCCATTAAACCACTCCCCTCAGCTACTCTCAGCTCCACCCCCTGCTATACCTATTTCTCATACCATTACTTTGTCTACTACTACACTCCATTAAACCAATACTGGACAGCCTTCTATTGCACCTTGGCTAACCTTGTTAGATTTTTTTATATCAGTAAATATATCTGACTTTGTACATACAAAATTTCCAACAATGTCCTATTATTTGTATTTCTTTGCATGATAGTATTATAACTCTTATGTATTATGCTGTATTCTCAGCCTGATTTATATGGTTATATTGCTTTGTGTATGCTTGTAATTGTTCATTGGAGCTTTTCTTCCTGGGCCTTCACTGAAAATGGGCATTTCTTCCCCCAGTTGACTTCCCTGGTCATCAAACTGAAATAAATAAATATATTTAATAGTTTTAGAGAGGAACACTTATTAACTGCTAGGAGGTCAACATTAAATGCCAGATGGGTTGAGGGGGTAGATGGCAGTAAAAAGCATTTGTGAGTATAAAATGGAATTTTATGGCTACACGCTTGCTTTTTCTTTATGACCCTCGGACCATAATTTATACAAAATAATTTCTTCATTGGGCATTTGTCTCTGCCCACTACCTTAAATGTTCCTGTTCTTTCAGATGACATCATTTAACTGTTTCAGTACTTCTGAATCCTGCAAGGGTTTATCATCACCCTCCACAATTTTTCATGTTGCCCAAATCTCTAGATAAAGAACTGTTACTGCATAAAGACTGTCGCTAATAATATTTAACTGATCTTTACCATACTATTATATACCATAAAGTACTGTCTTCAGTTCAGCTTGCTGAGCAGAGCTGTAATCTGACAACTTAATCACATAAGTCGGTGCCTCAGGTGTGCTCTTCTAAGATGCAATTTCTGCACAAAATATGTAATAGCAGGGATTTATGAGAAATCACGTAGGCTTCGTGTGAAGCCTATACAATGTTTAGGTTAGCCCGATGAGCAGCAATGCTAATCGCATATACATCCTGATCATCATTAGTACACAAATATAAACAAGTGTTGGCAGCCAGGAAAATGTGTTGAGCAGTGCAAGCACACACAGTAAACAAACACGCTTGGCTATGAGCAAATCTCTTAAGTGTGCTTATATGTACAGCATGAAGAGCTACATGAGATAAATAATGCAAGATGTACCAGGCAGGGAAAGTGTACTGAGTGCAATGTGCATGTAAATGAAACATATGAATACAGAAAACGTAAGGGGGGAGGGTAAATGGCAAGGGCAACTACAACAGATGAGTTACAAGGCAGTGAAAGTGTACTGAGGACACTGTGTACAGAAATCAAACAGACGTATACAGAAACATGGACAGAAAATGTTCAAATTGTACTAATATAATTGCTTTAGAGGTGCTCATGTCACAAAGACCATTTTGTAATAATAAAGTTGTGCAACACGTATGTCATAATAATTAATGGTGGTCATACTTCCTGAGCAAATATAGGTAAATAAAAGCAAAAATTATATTATAGGATGTGAGAGTTATACAAATTAACAGTCTAAGAGGGAGGAATGACATGACATATGAATGTCATTGACAAGCTCAGTTAAGATGACACTTCACAAGGGCAGTATATATTTGCACAGCATGCATTCCATCAACTTAACATGTTGAAAAATGGTAATGGCTCAGAAGCCACAATCTCCTTTTGCAAGAATCGAGCCCATCCCATCATTGTTAACACTGAGCTGTATATTAACTATGTACACCACAGAAATAGGCCAATCACATATCTGTGTAGGATCACCCTTGAAGGGAATTACACACTTCAACATTCTAATGGTTTTGCACCCCATATGTATGTGTGTGGTGTTACAAATGTGGGAGCAGAGTGTGACATACATAATACCCTTGTGTAAGGCACTTCTGCCTGGCACACTTATTGCACAGACAAATAAGAACAGATGCAAACACCACACTATGATGCAATGCATTCCCCAGAGCTGTGCATTGCTGGCATCTGCCACAGAACATGGCAATAGGTATTGTCACAAAGAAATAAAATGAATGTATGAATTAAGAAAGGATCCCTGATAATCCATGTCATATCAACATGTCAGACTGATGGCAATTAAATGAATATGCCCATGTGCACACAGTTGTGATCAGTCGTATATCAATGTTCCATGGTCAAGGAGGAATGTTTCTCTGAATGTCTGTGCACATACCACCCAAGAACTGGAGCACACTCTTGTATACCACAGGACTCAATCCATGTGCCAGAGTAGCACTTTCACCATGACATTGCTAGAACAAATGTCTACCATCATGAAATCCAAATCTACATTTACATGTATTCATGCAACATATGAAAGGATAAGACTGACATGATGTAATGGTTCTATGATGTCAGTATGTCCATACAAAATTAAACCTTATGCTAGAACTGAACATCAAGCTGTACAACTCCTCCAAATAGATATATCGCTATTAATCACGTTTGTCACAGCAAGTGTTATCACAGCTGTTGAACTCTGCCTATGTGAAGTCATTTAATCAGCTGTACTGTATTTTCCCATAATATGTATTGCCTAAAATTGATAGGGGAGGCCTCTGCCACTCTATAGGTACGCAGGATAATTGGAGGTGGGGGATGTCTTACATGCAGAACAGATAAGAGCACAAATGCTTACAGCCACTCAATGCTGGTTTGGAATACTGAAACATTGAGAAAATCAACACCATAGTGGGATCAATGAATGTGTCATGGTATATGTGCATTGTCAGTTGTCATATGTGTGGTTATGTGAAACCATTACATCATGTGTAGGAATCAAGGAATATGTGTCCCTGTAATTACTGAAAAAGAATCTTGCTGTGTATCAGACAACATTGTCTGATGCTAGGTATACCCAAACATACCTGTAACTCCCTGTGATGGTAGAACAACAATTATGCCCCTTGAGGATATAATCCCATATTTGAACACAATTCTTACTTAGGCAACAACAAACATTACATTGTCTCATGTCCTCAGTCCTGAGGAAGTGCTTCACTACAACTGTAATGGAATGATAATTTGTTTAAATGACAGCATCAGTCTTCATTACAGCCTTTCTAAAGGCAATGTAGAATAAACACTTGTAACAGGAAACAACATCTACCCATGAACATAGTACATATGGTTGACAACAATGTTACTAACCTGTACAATGATTGTAAGCAGTGACATTGGGATTGGAGCCACATGGCTAACATCACAGGCTTATGAAGGTTTGCTGATGCACAAGCCCAACTACAGATTTATTTGACAATTGTGACACTGCACATTTCAATGGATGACATCACCATTGTGTATTGCCTTCGTGTTTCTGCTAAAACGTGGTTGCACAGCACAAGCACACTGTATAGATATGCACTGGTTTACTATCAAAATATCCGAGATAGCACTACAGTGAGAAAAGGGATGAATGTCCCAAACCATACTGTAACGCAACCTCTGTGCAGTACTTTGAGTTCATATCAGTGAATGCACTGTGCATTCACTGATATTAACTATCAAACATGGAGATGTTCAGCAACACGGAAAATCGAACATCCATCTTTTGATTTTCCATCTGCATAGTATCTCCTTTTGTCATTTTGATAGTAAACCTATATATCATGTATGTATGTGCAGCATGTTCTGAACTGTAAGAGGAAGAAAGACAGATGACAGTCATTCCTGTATTCAAACTCTGTATCAATCAGCTGACAGAGTCTACACACAAGTGTATTATAAGTATGCACCACAGGAGAAATATGATTGCATGTGAGCCACACAGCATATCTGAAAGAATGACATCAGCAGTGGCATGTAAAGGAGATGTGTGTGTAAACCTTACTCCTACAGCTATGTGGACTTCTAAATGTTGTCAGTACTAAGAGGTGTAAGACACTCCTGTGTTTAACAGCTACTGTGCAAATACGTATAACAATGCCAACTGCATTTACATGATGGAAAGCACAGAGACATATTTTCAAACAAAGAGGAAGGTATTTTATCAAACAGCAATGAAGGTGTGAAACATGGCAGTAAGATTTGTCATGTATGATGCTCGACCTCTTCATACTTTTTCAGACGGTCAACACTGACAGACTCAATGGGTTTGATTGCTATCCTTGGTGTTTTAGACGTTAAATAGGATTACTTTGTACATAGCTTTCTGTAATTATACACTGTAAAAAAAGTTAGTTGACCAATGTGGGAATCAAACCTAAGTAAGAAATAATGTATACATTTCAATAAAGGTGATTATTTGTCAGTGCTACAGGGATAATGCTTTTTCAGGCATGTTCATTACAGATAAACTACATTCAGTATGATTGGATATATGCATCAGATAAGCCCGTCTCTGTGTGACTTTAGGAAGTCTTATGAAATGCATTCCCATTTATGACAGCCATTAGTACTGTATGTAGTGTCACCATCTTAATCAAAGTGTTGTTATAAATTGCATTCTGACACCCTTTGTAAAAATAAGTGTTATCTGGATTTGAGCCCTGTGTTCTATCTCTAAAGCCAGTGCAATGACACCTTGTGCCATAGCGACAGTTACACTGCATGTGGATGTTCTCCGCTCAGTAGTGTCCAGAGTGCTGGTATCTATGTATTGCTACCAACCATGTGTGTGTTACAGAAGGCTTCCCAAATAAAGTCTGTCACTTTTTTCCATAAGCGAAAGACATGTGTTGAATGGGCATGCCTTAGTTGAAGGTTGGGCATCGGGCTGGCAACTTGACACCATAAAAACCAACTGCCAATCATTAGCGGACCAGTGTTCCACTGTGGCGACCCCTAACCGGGAAAAGCCGAAAAACCAACAACAACAACTTTTTTCCATAAGCAGGTTGGCTTGATTGCACACTACTCAGCAGCGAGCATTTGCACAAGACAAGAAATAGAAAAAAGTATATGATGTTCTGATGAAAGTAAGCCAAACATCTGCTGTAATACGTTCCACATTCCCTTCACACTGTCTGATTTGAACCCCAGAAAAACTCTGTTAAGGGGTCAAAAGCACTGCATTTACACCTTCTATCACAGAAGCAGGTATACAGAATGAACTCACCAATTAGAAATACTACACATTGGTGCCAAAACTGTTTGTGCTAATAGAGATGACAGAAAATAAATTGTTTGCTCTTTCCTTCACTTGTGTGCCCTATTTGCATTCTCCTAAGTAGTGCAGAAATTACACAGGCAAAAATGTATATAATAATTTATATTACAAACAGTAAAACACAAGCTGCATTTCACATCTGTTGCAAAGGTTCCACGCAGCATGAGGCTTCAAGCTTGATTCAAACCTTGCATCCTCTTTCCTGTTTCATTAAAATAATTTCATTTAACCCATGTGTCACAGTGATACTCAGATGCAATATAGAATTTCTTCTCTTACAATGGTTCAGAGTGCTGTAGCAAAGTGCACCCCTGCCACTCTGACATGCGCTACTGATGGAATGACAAATTAAATTTCTCAATTTGTACCTTGGGCAGTGGACCCTTGTTCACTGCCTTGAAATGCTGCCAGTTATCAGTGTGCTTTGCCAAAACTTGCACAAATGAGAAGCAAATAAAAAAGTAAAATAAAATTAAAAAAAGCATATTACCAGTATTAGAAAATATTATGGTATAATGATGAAAATGCAAGATTATGATGTTTCCTAGATCTGTGTGTGTTACAACCTGATCATATGCTCAGAAAATAAGCATTAACTCTTGGTGCTGAAGGTGCTACCCCTGCCTGTGGTTCATGAATTCGTTGTCCTGGCCCTTCCTATCCCTGTTGCAGCTGGTTCCTCAAGATGATATTGTGCAGTATGGCACAGACAGTGAGAATTTCTGCACAGGTGCCTGGGTTGTACTGCAAACAGCACACTATCTGGAACTGAACCCCCAACCCAGTGCAATAACAACACATATTCTGTTGTGTTTTTTTATCCCTCTTTGCAACCAATGCAGTGTTGTTAAGGCTGTGCTCATAGTTCTCAAGGTCCTTACACCTTTTATTGTAAATCTACGTTGCATGGTACAAAGACTAAAGAGAAAAAAGTCACTTCATTGCTGTTTGTTGTTGTAGTTAGCGCAATCAGTAATGCTTGTAAGCCATTAGCAGCTAACAACTGCCATTGCCCCTCCCTGCAATCGTAGAGCATGTGCATGGAATCATGTAGCTACCTCCAACATGTTGAGATCCCCTACACCAAGTGATTGTTTTGGTATTAGGGAATGATAATAATTTCACACCTCATTTGCATTTTCACAATGCTCAGAGGGCTGATTCCACACTATAAAAAGGCAATGGTGCAGCTACAGAAGTAGAAGGAGGGGAGACTGAATACTGACAGAGCATTATTACTAGTTACTTGGAGGATATTGTTCTACAAATCACTGCACTATTTCATTAGTTATGTTTGTCCTCTACATAAACTGCTTACATGTTCAGATTTTGAATGGATTTCAATATACAATGGAAAAAGGAATGTTGCTATGTATGCAATTGTAAAACTTCATTGCTGGTATACTGCACATATGTCACTTCTTGCTGTGTGGTCCAATGTAGCATAGTTACTTCACACTATTCATAAACAAAGAAAGTGGAAAAAGTGCCAAAAGTAAACTGATAACCAAAAATAAGGCACTGGAAGGTTCACCAGAATAAAATCCGCAGTTTTATTGATCACACATGATATTAAAACATTTTTTAATATCGTGTGTGATCAATAAAACAGTGGATTTTATTCTGGTGAACCTTCCAGTGCCTTATTTTTGGTTATTACTTCACAGTATTCTATTATCATTTTCTACTGCTTGACTGCCTTAGCTATGTTGGTGGCTCAATGAATAGGATGACTGACACACTGTATCAGGCAGTGTCTGTGATGGTACATCTTTGGGGAAAGGGACAGCATCCATGTGTCTACAGGGCCACAACATCCTCTGGTGTTAGCTGACATGGTTGTGCCAGATCCCCCCACCTTACTGGCACTACTTCCACTGCACCATCAGTGAGTGAGGTGTCCACACCCATACCTAGTAGACCATGGAGTGTTGCTCCTAGATGTAGTTGTCAGGGAAGCTTGTCCAACAGACATCTCTCATGTTCATGTAGTACCCCTGCTTTGAATCAGGGACATGGAAGTGCAGTGCAACTCCTGGCAGAGGCAGTTCACTTGGTTGGGAGCAACAATACTGAACAGACAGCAATACTATGCACAGCTCACACTTGTCCCACATGGCAGGACACAGTACTAACACACAACTTGATTGTGATCATGCAGACACACACACATTTCACAAAACCTGTTCATACTGAACCATGCACATGCAAGGTAAAAAAACATTAACAGTGCTTAGCATGTATCTTCTGTTAATGTCCCTGAGGTATTTCATACTTTAATGAATGTTCTATGTTTCTTATTCCCACACGCTCACTACTTTGCTGTCACTCTTGGCCTACTACACCCCCCACCCAGTGAAAATGATGATGACTGTGCCAGGGACTTTGATCATTTGGGTTTGACTTAGGGTTGCATACATGTCTGATGCACAAGTGGATAGGTATGAGACTGACAGCATGCAGGTAGTTTATTTTCTTACACATTAATTCATATACTACAGGTTCCACACTTACCTTGACATTACTGCAGTTATGAGTCATGTGCTTTGGGGCTGTCGCTGTCTGATGCAATCCATACACAAACATTGCAATAGTAAGTAATGTTTATGGACATTAGATAGCATCATTTTTAATATTTGTATATGCTTATATTGTTATGTGGAGTCCTTTACTAGTGGGTGGGTTTGTTGTAATTTGCCTCTTAGTTTCTGAGAGTGTGTGCTAATCTTTGAGCCTTAGGTAGTGAGTGCATATGCTATCCTTTGCCTCTTAGCCAGGACAAGGGCATATTGTACATGTCTACATCTGCCAGCTATCTCTGCAGCTGGAGGTTCTCCTTCAGAAATCTTGTCTATATGTGTTATAGTTGCTCTCCTGCCTGTGGTCCAGGAATGTGTGGTCCTAGCCCTTGCTGTTCTTGTTGCAACTGTTTCCTTAAGATGATATTGTGCAACATGGCACAGACTGTGAGAATTTCTGCACTGATACCTGGGTTGTACTGCAGGGCACTCCCTGATGTGTCTAGAAGATGAACCATGACTACAGCATTCCAAACATACACGCTATGATGCTTCTAGTTTGACAGTAGCCATTATTTTATCTTTCCTCTCTGGGTGTGTGTGCATTTTTGATAGGTGTCATGAGCCACGGGTCTGGCACATAACCTGCATTGCCCAGGAGATGGTCTTGTGGAACATCATCCCTAGCAAACCTTGTGTACAGCTGCAGGATGTGTCATATATGTGAGTCATGGTAACTACCTGGGTTGTCTGTATAGACATTGAGAATGATTCTTTAGGCATTACAAACAACCTGGCAGTTAATTGAGTGGAATCTCTTCCTGTTGATGTATGTCCTTCAGTGTTCACCAGTTGGGGCTTTTACTTGTATGTGAGTAAATTCTATGGTCCCCAGGACTTCAGGGAGTTGTGTTACACCATAGAATTCCTGCAGTATTCTTGCTCTTAACTCTGATGTGAGTGAAAAATAGATGTACTTTCTTGCATATTATAGCATAACATTAGGATGTTGTTGAAATATTCTGAAGGCTGCGGCTTATGACACCCCTAGTATAGCCTCTATAGGTCTCTGGAATGCATCAGTATCTAGTATCCTTAATGCTGTGCATACTTTAGTTTCCACTGGTATAGTTTCTCCTTGATTTCCCCTGGGTCTGAGTTGGGGGTTGCAGAGTTCCTGTATTGTTTCCCTATCAGCCCTGTTATCACTCTACTATTTCAATAGCATGCAGTCCATGATATATTAAAAAGGATCTAAACACCTTTTTCTCCTTGTACAAGTTCTATTAGCATCATCAGCAATATAGATTTGAGCCTGTTGCAAATACACATGCAAGAGAGCAGCAGCAGCCCCTAACATTGCTTTTTTTTCCTAAGTGTGATGGTAAATGTAGTTCAGTAGGTTTTGGTGTTCATGGAAAAGGGATATACCATCTTTACACAGTTACTTTGTAGCTTTCTGAATGGCTCCACCATCTTGGATTGGTTAATTAGCATGTACATCAGCTGCTTATGCTTTCATTAGCATAATGTGCTGTTTACCTTTGTTTGGTGGCTCTACATGATGTGTACAGCTGTTTAATGAATACAAAATAGTAAACTATCATGTGAGCATCGATAAGCAGTTCATGACTCCAGTCCAAAATCTGGAACCCTCTACATATGCGCATTTACTACTAAAATTGAACTTATTTGATTCTGGAGCTTTACTTGTCTGTCCTTTACAATATGTGAAGTTTCCTTATACAGTTGCACTCTTTCCTTACATAAGAGCTGAACCTTTGACTGTACTGTCACATTTAAAACTGTAACATTGACTTTAATTTCTATACTCTATAATACATCATTTAATACTTGTAAATACTCATTCTGTTTCTGTCTGTGTCGAGATATCAATGATGCATTGCAACACTTTATTATCACAATTCAGTGGTTTTAACACTTATAACAATGTCTGATGAAACAAAACAATAGCAAATAGTCCATCTACCAGATCTGTAACTGTAAACCATGTATTCCGCTGATTTAACTTGACTGTCATTTCTGGTGTACCATGCACAATATGTGCTACCAGAAGGATGTATTTACTTACTAATTTCAAACCTAGTACTAGCCTGTAACTGTCATCTATTTCCTTACTGGCAGCAATAAAGGTGAACTGAATAGTCTTGATTTTTTTATTATGCTACCCTTTCCTTTCCAGTCTATAACACATTTATGAATGCTTTCATTGCTTCTCTGAGAATAAGATACTGTTTCTGATAATGCAGTTTACGGTGTTCTACATGCACTGCAGCTGTTGCAACTGAATCAGGATCTATCTTGCCTTTAGCCAATAAATTTGTGTATTCCTGCAGTAACTAATTTTTTTAAATCCTGTACACCATCTGCACAATCTACTGCAAACCATTTCTTACTAGTGTTTGTGCTACTGTACATTCTGTAGCATTTAAAATTTTGTTACTGAACTCTAAAACAACATTTAAGTCTAACATGTCCATACCTAGTATGGTTGTGTCACACTGAGAACTGCTCACTGCTGTAACCATTGACCCTTCCAATCCTGACAACATTATAACTGTATCTGTGTCTTCTGGCAGAGGTCTGTTTGTAACTGAAACAGATGTGTTTATATAAGATGGTACATCATTCCATAATTCCTTTCTTGTACGCAATGAAATATGGTCTGCCATTCCTCATTACTTTAAACAATGTCAGATAAATCATCTAGTTTGGGGCTGCCCTGCCTCACCCTCACAGACAGTCTGAATTTTTTTCTATAGAACTAGTAACAACATTGACTTGGGCTATGGTTTTCTTTAGTTTGCCCTGAAGTCTGTATATTATTTACACTGGCATTTACTGCAGCAGACTGATCTACTTTTGCAGGATTACTGTCAATCTCTGAACTCTGATCTCTGCACTCTGATTCCCCCACTGTACTATTTGCACTAGCCTCTGAGAACAACAAACAAGAATTAATTCCATTCTGAACATTAATTGCATTTGAAATAACATTTACCTTGAGACACTGGAATTGTCTGTTATGTGTTCTGTCTTGAAATCTGCATGTCACTCATACTGGGTTTACAACAGGCTGATCTACATTTGCAATACAGCAATTTAACTCTACTGTCTGAAATACATGTGTTGCATCATTTATATTGATTTAAGATTATAAACTAGAATTTGTTACAGTTTGCATGTCATTTAAATCAGAAACCATATTGATATCAGAACCTGAAAAAGTGTCATTTCTCTAAACACTGATTCATACTGTGTATCATAAAGAAGTCTTTCCATACCCCTACAGATACAGATTTGTTCTGCTCCTTGGTCTATTATGATTGCAAATATTTGAAATTTCTGAACTGATAAATTTAAATTACCATTTCTCAAACACATTTCTTTAGACTGCTTTACCCAATTATTTAACTTTAAAGCCACACATTTACTGGTGCTTTCACTTTAGAAGTCTTTAAACTGTTTTTGTATTTGCTGTCTGAAATAGCTATAACATTTACATTTACTGATGCTTTTACTGTTGAAGTCTTTAAAGTTTTATGGGATTTACAGTCTGATTTAGCTAGAAAATACTTTGTAATAAAAATGAATGCTCACATAAGGAAAACTGAAGGGGTACTGAGCCAGTGGCCAGTCATCTCACAACTTCTTCAAACTCCCTCTTGTAAGGATTCCTTTGCTCTTCAACATCACACCTGTAACTTGGTCTGTTGTCTTCCTTGGAGATTCTGAAGTTTTCCAGTAACTTACTGTAGATTTTTGCTGAAGTAAATATCCTTAAAGAACACTGCTTCTCTTTAACTTACACATAGACTGTCTGCTCATGACCAGCTGCAGATTTGCAGTTTTGCTATGAGATTTTGGGACTCATTTTTAACATCAACATTGCCCCTCCCCTCAGCAATGTTGGGTCATCATTTGTTGGATCTCAACCAGGTGTTTTAATTTTTAATACCAGGAGCTGTGTCAAATCTTCTTTTACCTTTCAGAGTAAAAAAAATAGGGAAATGAGACCCTCCACAGTTAAAAGCACTAGGACATCACACAAACAGTAATCCTGTTGGTCCTCAGAAAATATACTCGCACAAAATGCAAAGCACATGTTTGATTAAAGCACAGTGACCTCACAGAAATAGCAATTACATTGTCCATAGAAAACTCTGCTATAAAACATAGAAAAGCAGCAGTTCTAGCCAAAGGGTACATTGAAACACATACTAAAGCTTAGGAAACAACCAAATGTGCTCCACTATATTGGAATACAGCTAATTATGTCAATTCCAATATAGTGGAGCACATTTGGTTGTTTCCTAAGCTTTAGGAAACAACCAAATGTGCTCCACTATATTGGAATTGACATAATTAGCTGTATTCCAATATAGTGGAGCACATTTGGTTGTTTCCTAAGCTTAGGAAACAACCAAATGTGCTCCACTATATTGGAATACAGCTAATTATGTCAATTCCAAGCCTACTTATTAAAATGTCAACTCTTTCCAAAGTAATGAAGCCAACAGATTCAGTAGAAAGATGTTTGGCTTGATTTTTCCATAGGTTCAGTGACTATTTTATAAAATAGTGAATGTATGTTTTTGTTGACCTTCCAACATAATTTGTATCCTGATTTAAATCATGTATCTCTATTATTTGAAGTTCACATTGTAATTTATTCTTGATCTGGCTTTGCATTAATTTCTTAGCTCAGTATAGTAAACTAAAAGCATTTTTCTTTCTCAGGTCTTCAGCAATAAACATGAGGGAACCAAATGTATTTATTTATTTTATTTATTTATTTTAATATTTGTTGACCAGGAAAAGTCTGACTGAGCTACAAAACAGCCCTTTTTCAGAAGAGGCCTGGGGAGAAAATCTCCAGGAACATTATACATTACAATAAAAAATAAAAGGTTTTACAAAAATACTTGCAAAACGGATCTATTTAGTAAACTAATATTGTAAGCTTTTAGGTTCAAAAGGCAGCACTTTTCTTCATTATCAAGCAAGAGTTAAAATGCAGAAAAATGTACTGCTTATAAACTCTTGTAAAGGTCATATACTACCAATTTAATGAGTCATAGAAGTGGGTCAAGTAAGCATATTTTGCTTGATTGTTAACAAAAAGCACTTCTAGAAAGACAGCAAACAAACCATCAGCGCTGTAGTGAACTTCATAAGTCTACCTATTTGCTGTAAATTCCCCTTCCATCTTTTATTCAAATGGGGCTTCACAAAAACTTGATCACTGATCCCTACCCCCCTAGCTCAACTTATATGCAAACATCATATGCTTTTACAAAGCAGAATCTCATGTTTAAAATTAACATCATGCACATCTTTCATTACTCTGAAACTTAAATAAGCAAAATAGTTGGAACAATTAACATGAATATCTAAAGCATTTGTTTTATTCAACTTTTATAAGTCACAAAGACGTTTTCTTATGTTACCAAACCAATATAAAACAGAAACATCTACAGAAACATAAACTAACCCAGTTCTGTTGTAATAGGCTTAGAAACTGAAGTAGTAACTAAAACCAGTACCAGGATACAAAACAACTTTGATTTGAATAAGAAATCAAAAAGCACTATACCAACCAGAACAGCAGTCCTTTTTTGTTGGCATTAAATATTTTATACAATTCTAGGTAGTGTTTTGGGTTCCTGGATTATCTATAAGAAAACAGTAAAAAAATGTGCATAATTTTACAGTAGCATTATTAAATTGTAGTTTACACAAGTTTTTTTGTTCAATCTGCTCAGAAGCAGTTGTAAAAGAACTAATATACCTCAGTGTATAGCTTTCATTGCCTCCTGTGACATCATCAGATGTTGACAATTAGAGCTTACTGCCTACCAATGAAAACTGTTAATTTTTTATTTGTTTGATTGGATCACTTACTTTGGACCATCACTGTTGTAACTGAAGTTTTTAAATGTTTTCAGCCACCCTTGTTTATTTTTATATATTGGTTTTATTACTGCCTTTTTTCATTCTTTGGGCAGTAAAGTAGCCTGGGTGGGTCAAAGGGGGCAGCAGCCCATGGTGCAAGGTGTTAGGGGGTACAACTGGCAGTTGCTCATTGAGCAGTAGTGCAATAGAGGCATTTATTTCCATACTGGCTTTTCTGAATGACAGTACTGAAAAGAAATAACTGTTTTTGCATTTTGTTGTTAAAAATAAAGCACTTGTTTTTTTTACAAATGTAGTAAATGGCTTGCAACAGTTTTAAAACTATACTTTTTTTTTTTGCTCTCAAACAAGGGGCAAAGGATCATGCAGTAATACTGGACACTAGATGAGTCAGCTATGGCTTTGTCTTTGGGAATCCTACCCTAAGAATGACTTTTAAATATTTTAGTTAGTAATATAGCCAGCTGCCCACTGAGGGTTTTTACAGCTCTGTTGATAATTTTATTACCAATTAATTGTTCCGTATATGCTCATTTCAGCAGTATAAGGAAGTCTGCTGTACAGATGAGTATAGTCTTACAGGATACACAGGAACTCTGCTTTCCTGTGACTATACTCTTGTAGGAAGCAAGGTGTTAAGCAAACTAGTAAAGGGTTTAAGTGTACTACTATTGGGAATCTCATAGCTGAATAAGACGTTAAAATAGCAACTGAACCAAAAAATAACTGCAAGTCATTATTTAACTATGTCATAAAATTAAGAATTAACGGCCAGTGATGTTCAAAGCTAGCCAAGAACAATATTGCCTACTCTTACCCAAAGGAAATAGTGCATATCCTAGCTGACAAACAGTGCAAATTTTACTCCACCCAGTAGTAATAGCTTGTCAATAGATTCCCATACTCCTTATAGTTACTATGGAACAAAGCCTTTCAGCCCTCTCAAAAGAAAAGCATATCTCATCTATGGTCCCTAATAACATATTATTTTGCTTGACTATCAGTACCAAATATGGCCTATCTGAACCCCTTCTTGACCTCTTTTATCTGAGCTTCACCATCGGTCACATTCCTGTAGCCTGGAAAACAGTCATTGTATTGCCATTACAGAAGGTCAACCCAGCAATGGACCTGGGTAACTGTAGACTTACTGGTGTCACTAGTCTCATATGCAAAGCTATAGAATGTATTACCTCATTAATATCAACACTGAAAATTTCTTAAGAATCTTAGAAGCACCTGTAACAAAGTACAAGATTCTCATGTTTGTGCAGCCTTTTATAACTCTGATATACTTGTCAACACTGAAATTTGGCTAAATTCAAAAATAAATAATGAGGAAATTGCCCCATCAGGCTACAATATTTTCAGAATGGACAGGTTAAATAAAATAGCAAGTGATGTTTCTATA
This sequence comes from Protopterus annectens, assembly GCF_019279795.1. Lineage (NCBI taxonomy): Eukaryota > Metazoa > Chordata > Ceratodontiformes > Protopteridae > Protopterus > Protopterus annectens. The sequence continues at coordinate 222,443,515 of NC_056726.1, forward strand.
ATTTATAAAAAAATACTCCAGATGTAACTCCACACTTCATTACGTCCCTGATTTTAACAGCACAAAACGTCTCATATCAGTACTAAAAAAGTAAAAATTATGAATTCATATGTCAGGAGGTAATCCCAGTACAGCTGGTGATATCCTATACTTGATGTCTCATAACATACATCTTGAAACCATAATACTTAGTTATCTTAACATAGACTGGCAGGTCACCAACAGATCCACCTCTATCTACACAACAAAACTCTATAACTTCATTGATCATATCAGCACAACTACAAGATTCAGTAAAACTGCAGATAGACAGTCTACACTTAATTGTATTCTTACCTACATTCCACACAACATACGCTCCTTTGGGTGCTTACCTGATACAACAAGCACCATCCCCCACCTTTGTTCTAAGACAACTAAATTACAAAAAATATATATATATATATAAAATAAATAATCGACAAACAAGTATTTAGTCTCACAAGACTTAATGAAGAAGCATTCAACAACAGCCAAAGACACTGTAACTGGTAATCTCTAAAAACTGTACCCCTTAACGAAGCAAGACTTAATGTCAACACAACATTTCTTAAAATACTGAATCATCATGCATCACTTTGTACAAAAAGTCTTAAGTTAAACCAAGTTCCATGGTTAACTAAAGAAACCAAACAGCTCAAGGCTCTAAAAGAGAATGCATGGACAGATTGGCTTAAAAACAAAGGATACCAATTCCAAATCTCTGATACCTTAGAAACCTTATTAAACAAAAGATTAAATCAGACAAGCATTCCTACAACCAAATTGTCCAACACAAATATCAGAGTGATCCAAAGCATTTCTGGTCCTCCATTAGTAAACTCCTTTACCACAGCCATTCCAACACACCCTCACCCACAACAAAGAATAACAAAGACAGCATTGCTTCCCAAAACAATTCTCCTTTTATACAAACTGTTCTCTCCTTACTCAAGGATAATTTCCCTCTCCACCCACTATCCCATATAAACTTGAAACTCAGACAGTCTATCCCAACTGCAATTAAAAAAAAATATTGCACACTAAAATCAACCACCTTAGCAGCAAACAATGTATCTGTTGAGTATCTGAAAATAGCAACAGACACCACCTACCCTGTCTCTATTGTTATAAACCAGTTCATCTCAGAAAATTATGTCCCAGCCCTCTGGAAAATATTTTTTATTATACCTCTGCACAAAGAGGGCACATCCACAGAATTCACCACCTATATACCTGTAGCTATCTTAATACCTCTATCAAAAATCATGGAAACATATTTTCATTCGCAACTCTTAAAATACTTCATCTGTAATAACCTCCTCTCCTTTACCTATAAAGGTTTCCTTCCCAAATATAGTATTAAATTTGCCATTCTTAGTTTCACAATTACCATAAACCACATGAGAAATTCTGGTCACTTAGAATCATCTATTTTCCCTGACCTATCAAAAGCATTCAACACCATCTCTTACCAAAATTTACTCACATAACTTTTATATGTTCAATACTTGTACCCATCTTGATATTTTTATAAATAAATTTCACATTACCTCCAAGCAAACAACCATAATGCAATATGCAGATGATGCCACCCTCAATTACTTCAACTTGGACTCTTCATTCATTAAAACATGGCTTAGAAATTCTCACTTTCTACTAAATCCTTAAAAAAAATCTAATGCTCTTCACATCTAAACTTTTCTTACACCAAAAACAATCTTTCAAGATGGTCTCTGAAAATAACACCTGCATAGAAATGATGATTCACAATACAGAAACACCTAAAATCTGATCTACACCTTCTCCAAGCGGTTATAAAACATCAGAAACTTTTTTTACTATAAAGAAGTAAACAGTTTCTCACTGACAAAAACATTGCATCAGCCTATTTACTACCATCTCTGCCTTTTGTCTCCCCCTGCATGACTAATCTTCATAGCACCCAGAAATGAAACTAAGCACCCAGAAATTGAAACTAAACAGCTATTGCAACAAAACTGCTACATTTGCCACCAATCAACCTACAAAGTCATCACTGCATAACCATATAGCTACTGTACTGGCTGGATCTCCCACAATATCTTACATACTCACAACTACATATTGCACATAATCTAATGTTTAAACCAGAAAACTGTTCAGCACTACAAAACATCATAACATTTTATTCCCCAGCCAGAGAACTATGCTGTCATAATAAATCACTTTTACTTACCACCAAATCTAATAATACTGTTGGTGATTCACTCTGTTCCTGTTAAGCCTCCAAACTGTGGAACTCCCTACTACTACACTTAAAAGTTTTCCAAAAATCAAACTAAATAATACCTAAATAGCTTCTGATTATGCTTCAGCTTAACCCGAAACTAACTACTGTTTGATTAATTACTTAACCAATAACCTATGACGTTGTGTGGTATATTGAGATTTACCCACGGTATCACATAATTAGGTGATATAATTCTGTCTTGTTTAGTATGGTTGTTAAAAAAAGAAATCACAACAATGAATGTGTGACATACCTCCTCAGTGTGGAACAGTGTGGAACATGGAATTTTAAACATTCAAAATGAGAAACATTCATCATAAGGAGGTATAGTTGAGAACTATGTTTTCTCCCTTACCCAAATAGACAGTTTTGTTGATCAGCTGTGATTGTCAAAAGTGATAAAATATTCATAGAAATATACCCTGCTGCAAAGTGCTGAAAGTACTAATACAGGGAACCATACCTCACAACTGCCATGGATTTTGTAGAACATCCCTAATTTTACCTCAGAATATTTGTCCTCACCCTGATTTTCTGGTAAATCATTGAGAATCATAGAGAAGTCAGTAATTCCAGACATTACAGTTTCTTACTTCTTATTGTTCAAGAAATGCATGTTGATGCAAAGCCTATGGTTTTATTAAACTGTAAGTGAGTTAGACTTTGTGTCTTTCGGCTTTTTCCCAGTTAGGGGTCGCCACAGCAGAACTCCGGTTCGCTAATGATTGGCAGTAGAGTTTTACGTGCTGGCTTGCCGGGCCTAACGCACAACCTTCAACAAAGGAATGCCCGTTCACGCATGTCACCATACAGAAGACGCTCTAACTGAGAATCGAACGGGCAACGTCTAACTATGAGGCGACAACGCTACCGCAGCACCACCACCGCAGTTCCTGTAAGTGAGTTAGAGTAATATTTAAAATTGCCCTTGATGGGGGCCTTTGTCTCCCGATTATTTTTTGACTATGTGCAGAATTTTTGAACAAAGATATTGAAAGGTGTGCAGGGAACTGTACCTTTCAACTGTCTCTAATTTTGCAGAATGTCCCTGATTTTGCTTCCTTTCTTTGCCCTGTCCCTGATCAGTCACTAAGGATTACAAACAAGTCAGTAATGCCAGACATGATCCTACTTCTTGTTCAGAAAATGCATGCAAATGCAAAACCTCTTCTATTAACTTTGTTTACAGGGATTAGAGAAATATTTAAAATGTGTTCATGGTTTTTGTCTCCCCATCCCCATCATTTTGTCTATGATCAAAATTCTTGAGTAAAGAAGATAAGAGGTACGCAGAGGACCCAGCCATCAATTATAGTAAAAGTAAATTAAAAATAAATAAATAAAAGGATGCATAATTGTTGTGGGCAGTGTCTGCTGTTACCACACTCCACAGTTTTATCTGCCTTACTATTGCAAGGGAGGTTGCAGGATACCTTACCACATGACAATCATGCCAAAGCTAAGGTAAAACTATCAAAGTCTGTGTTATTTCTCTAATTACCAAAATAATAATTATGCCCAAATAATTAGAGTATACCAGCTTTTCTTCACAGCTAGTTGCAGATTAATTCTCACATATCATCTGCTATATTCTGCTGTTGCATTCGAAATATTTACAGTGAAGTTAACTTTTAATATATTTCTAGTACAAACTGATCATTAACAATGAAAGGTGGCAACAGCAACAAAAAATGTTTTTTTTTTATCTCCCTTACATCATTCTGCGACTCTGTTCTTTACTGGGTGTACCCGATCTGTCATGTACTCCCCTGGCTTATACAATGAGTTAGGGACTGTCAAAGATCTTAGGACATCTGTTGGGGTCTCACCTCCATTTTCTACTGGGAGAATTTTTCTTATATGCTCTAGCCACTTCTCCTTCCTCGCAGTGACATGGTTATGTCCAAAGGGTGGGTGTGCAGTCAAGACATAGGATATTGCCATACCTCCACAGCAGTTCAGCCATGTCCACCCCCACATCCTCTTTGGACCATACCTCCTACCTAGTGATAACCCCAGCTTCCACCAGGGATCATTGCAGGAGATGCCCGCATCACTTTCCTCCTCTGCGATGGTCATGTCCATCTGTCCCTGTCATCCTATCAGTATCACAAGCCACTAGTCAGACCCAGGTTGCCTGGTTTGTAGTGAGGGCTGTATCCCTCTACACTATCTGAGCAGCTACAGCAACAAAATGTATCAGTTGTGTCGTTTTTCATGCTTTTTATTGGTTCATTTGTATACTGTGATTTTTTATAATGAAATTACTATACTCAAATCAAGTGGGTTATATGATGCTTACAAAGGTGTTTCTCCTTGGCAACATGTGTAGCCCATTGAAAAAGAAGTGTCATGCTTGGCTGTATACTTTTTTTGCTTTGAGGAGGGATGATCTAACTTTCCCCATAAATTTAATAACATAAGAGCAGTAAATTAATGTTTTAAGCATATTGCCTTAAAAGGCATTTCCCCCTGTCTATAATCACTCAAAGCCACGGAAGGATTACATACTTTCATTGTTTAACATAAGACCCTAGCAGGTTTAAACATTAATTGTTTATTTAGTTAAAGCAGCCAAGCAACCATGTGATTAACCAATCTTTGGGAAAAGTCAAACTCTCAAAATATGAAACAGTTTCTTTCAAGCACCATTATATATTATTGGCACATAAAGTAGAGATGAGATGCTTCCAATGGTTTACTTTATACAATGTCTCTTATCTGTTATTCATCCGGTCTTCATTTTTTAAAAAACCTGTATTAAATTTACAATTAAGTCACAGACATGCATGTGTTGATAGAAAATAAAAACAATATTAACATTTTTCATGGATTATACATTACATATATGTTTTCTTTCTTTGCATCAACTGACACTCACTCCAACATTACATAAATTGTTCATTTCTGGCCTCTGCTTTAACCGCACTTGTTCTGAACATTATTTTGCATGATTGTTCCCACAGATTCCATTTATTTATATGTAATTTACTCCTTCCCTTTTCTAAAGATCCCACAGCTACTTCTTTTATCCCTTTTATAATATTCAATTCTTCAATTACAATTCGTTTACATTTTGATTTCCGTTTTCTAGTATTTCTTTGTGTGTCAGCCAATAGCATTAAGCTAAATAAGATCTTTTTGAAGCTACTTCCTTAAACTAGACCTGACTAGTAAGTGTTTGCCGCCCAATACAATGGATCAACCAAAGATCCACAAATCAATGCAGTACGGAGGCTCATACTTCAAAGGGAAGCTGTGGCTTGCCCTTCAAGCAAAAATTGCATTTGGGTGGACATCTTTGAGGTAGAGGAAGATTTGCTCTGCTCAACAACATCTTGTGCATTATTTGGACCTTCTAATTAATTTCATATAAATATTGCCTTTACAATATTGAGTACTCCAAAGTAACTTTGCAAGGAGTAGGACATTTAAACCTTTAAAGCAATATGCATGCATACAGTTATGAACAACTATTCACTGTTAACTGTTTTGCATACTAGGATTTCAGAAATCAGCAAAACCTTTATGGTATTCAGAAACGTGTAGCATTTATGTAAAGCATTCATTTTCAGTAACACTTTTTATCTACTATAAAAAAATGTAGGTAGATCTGTCATCTCAGTTATATTTTTGCACCAGACATTACAAACATTTGAGATAGATGATTATCCACTGTAGTCACATTCCATGAAAACAGATGAACATAAAAAAGACTCACAGGAATCAGCTATATCAATTAAAAATCCAGGTTTTTGCATACCCCCAGTTATACAGTATCTCCCATTATCCATAACTGTCATGGGACTGTTGATGTCTTCTGTAAAATATTTTACAGGACTGAACAAAAATGAATAGTTTTTTATGTTTTATTACCTATTTCTAGAACAGTCTGTTCCTTTCAGATGGCATATTTCTTGGCCCATCTCCTCAAATCAGAATGAGTCTTCATGGTACATTTCTGCATAGGGTCTGTTTTCCAATACATTATTTAGGCATAATCTTTGACTGGCTTGCAAATGGAATTTTGTTTCTGAATTTATGTCTAAGAATCAGGCTGGCTTATACTGTCCCTGTGTTTAGTTGTGTGTAACCTCTGTCCCCACCTAGACTGCTGCGCTGCTTCAAAATGCACTTTTCAAATTGACACTTTTTAAGGATTTTTCTATGTTGTCCTTAAATCTCTCTACCATGTCATTGTCCTGTGACCATAGTGTAGTGTCTTTTCTGTGGATTACTCCTCAAATTTCAAAGAACTGCTTAAAATGTGAACTATTAAAGGGAGGAGCATTATCAGAGTTTAGAGTTTATTATATTTCATACATTGCAAAGGTCTTGTACTGGAGTAGGATTACTGCATGATCTGATAAGAATGTAAAAGGCTCCCCAACTAATAATCTTATTAAAATTTCATTAAAGGTTCAGCAAATATTACAAGCAAATACTGACTGCTTTATATAGGCATAACAAAGGTATATATGCAAATGTTTGTCTGAGCTGCTGCTGGTAACATAGACAATTGAACACAAATGCTTTTATTCTCCCGTGAGCTAGCTAACCTTGCATAACAATCATCAAATTGGTCATTATTTTTGGTTTCACAACATTATGTGCTTTGTGAGTCATTTGAATGCAAGTCTAATTTAAGTATTTGTCATTTGCTGAAACTTTTATCTCATTTTTATACTTGTCATCTAGTTTTGAACATAGGATGTTTTCTAATTATATCTATTATTCATAAAACAAATATTTCATCTTCTATAATACTGCATTTGTTTATTTCACCACCTGTCTCTGCCACTGTCAGCCCTCTTGAGATTGGATATTCAACTATCATACTTATATAGGATTTGCCAGATTCAGATTTCTATTATTTATTTATTTATCTATTTTTTTTGCCAAAGATGCACAATTTGCAGTGTTCTTCTTTCATTTTTGTGATGTGCTTTACACTCATAGTCATGCAGCCTCAATAACCACCTTTCTAGCCTGGTGGCTACTTTGGATTGTTAAATATTACCAGTAATGGTTTGTGGTCATGATTATTCTAATGTCATTGCATGAGATACATATATGCAAATATTCACAAAGCACCAACTTATTGCTACTGCTCCATTTTCAACATGAAAGGCTATTATGTCAACAACAGACCAAGGCCACTACCTTTATACTTTTAATTTGTACTTGACTCAGTGTCATTCTCAGCCTTACTGAATGTCTTTAATGGCATGGCTTACTCTGTGCTTGGGCAGTTCTTTAACTATTATAGTGGTTCTTGTTGTTTTCAACGTCATCATTGATATTTTCTGAACCATTGTTCCAGTGGTAGCAATCAGAGTAGTGAAGACAAGGCTTTCATATCCCATAGTATTGTCTCCAGTTCATCCCGTGGGATTCCCAGGCATGTTATTAAGCACAATCTTCCCAGTGAGTCCTGAATCTGCTGGATCTCCCCAAATAAGGCATGCCTATCACGGGGGTGCCAGGGAGTATCCTAATATGATAAGAAAGCCACTTCATCTAACTTATCTTGTCATGGGAAAGTAGTGGTTCTAATCTAAGGTCCTGATGGTTTGATGAACTCCTTGCTCTGTCAGAGATTGAGTGCAACTACAACATGTAAGCTATTCATTCCTGCTACCTGAATCAAGCATATCATTCAGTCATTATCCACAGTTCATGACCATAGGAGGAGATGAGACACTGACTGCTTAAACTGAGAGCTTTCTTTTGTAGTGCAACACGTGCTTCACCACCTCAGCTCAGTACAATACCTGTAGCATTGCCACCTCCGTTCCCCAAAAATGGGCAATCCCCTGATTCTCTCTACCCCCACTCATGAACAAGACCCAAAGATACTTAAACTTCTAAACCCAAGGTAGCTGTTCTCCCTCATCTAGAGAAAGCACTTCAGTATTTTGTAGGAGAAACTTGACTTCTAATTTGGAGGTGTTAATTTCTTTCCCCACAATTTACTTTATTCTCGACATAAGATCACTCCATTTTGTGCTGAAAATCACAGTTACTTGAGGCTAAGAGGACAACATCACCTGCAACCTACAAATATGTAGTTCTTATGCTCATCAGAGTGTATACCATATAGATCTTGTCTGTTCTTTCACAACCTATTTATAAAAATCATAAACAGGAGGGAAGACAAGACCAACACTTGTGGGACTCTTGTGCCTGCCTTGAACTTATTTAACTTAGTACTGAGAATATGGGGACAATGTTCACTCCTCAGATATCAGAAATGAGTGACAATCAGCTGTGGTCTGTGGATCCTACAGAGCTGTAACATTTTCCAAAAGGTATTCCTGAGTAAACAGTCATATGTCATCTCAAATTCTGCAAAACACAGGGTGACAATATTGACAAACTCTGATGACTCATGTTTTGGGTGGAATACACACTGCTCCTCCTAAATCACATGACCACCTATTGGATAAAGTATCCTTTCTAGTACCATGGCATACTTTTTCCCATAGAAGCTGAAGAGTGTGGTTCTTCTAGAACTGTAACACACTCTCCTGTACCCTTTTCTGGAAACTGAGACCAGGACTCAGTTTGCCAATCCTGGGGTAATGTTGCATTTGTGCAGCACTGAAAAGGCATGTTAACCATAACTCCCAAACAGTGTCATGCACTTTCAGCATTTCACAATGGTCCTCATCCAGTCCCTCAGCCAGATTACAACAGAACTGCTTAATCACCACGGTGAACTTATCAATTCAGTGCCTCCATTAGCACCACTAACTTTTGACACTGTTTACTCATAGAATGCCATATCTACCAGATTCAATATTTCCTCAAAGTCTTACTTCAGCATCTCGGTAAGACCCAAAGTTATGGCTGACATTTCTCCATCCTTGCTGAGAGCAGATTTGGCAGTAACTCATTTCTCCCACATGAGCTGCTGGATTGCTTGTCATAATGTCTTTGAGGCCATCCAAAGGTCATTCACTGGTGACTGCCTTTCTATCCCATTGACACATATCAGTAAAATGAAGGTACCCCATTCTAGCAATCCATAGCAGACTTCTTTATCTCAACAGCTTTTCTCAATGTTAGTGTTCACAAGCAGGTTCTAGAGTTACCACCATGAACATTCTAGCCACATTCTGGAATCAGTTCCTTGAGTCTGTCTCAACTGCCGATGTACTAAGGAGGAAGAAGAACCATTCAAATTCCATGTCTTGAACCTTCTCAGGTTTATGGGAGAAGCACTTCAAGATGTAGAAGTTGTATAACCCACAAAGAAACATCAGTTAAGTTGTTCCAGAATATTCTCACTGCAGTTTAGTGTTTCTTTGGTCAGTCCAGCCTGCATCTTCGCCATCAAATCTAGCTCACCACAAAATAGCAATCAGCTAACAGCTTAGTGACTCTGTTGAGTTAAATACCCAGAACATATGGCCTCAAGTAAAAATGATAAGACTATGAAGTTGAGCATTATCCTTTGGCCCAAGGTACTCTGATACCACGTGCACTTATGAGTATCCTTGTGTTTGAATGTGGTGTTTGTAACTGATAATCCATGAGTGACACAGAAGTCTGCCAATAACTCACCACTCAGGCTCGGATCAGACTAGCTGTTCTAATAAATTATTTCTCCCTAAGATATCTCCATTATTTCCCACACTAACCTTTAAGCATCCAAGTAGAACTATATGTTCCATAGACTACAGATTCCATAGGTGGTAACCTAGAGAGCACCATACTCAATCTCTGTGGAGGCTAAATGCTCTATAATAGCTGTTAGGTATATATATATATATATATATATATATATATATATATATATATATATATATATATATATATATATATATATATATATATATATATATATATATATATATATATACTGACAATAGTTTTTCTTTCTGCATCTTGCAGTCTCATTGAAGTGATCCTCTTGCTTACTGCTGCAGAATACTGAATGACACCTTAACCTGGGAATTGAAACTAGCCAAACACCCAGTCAGGTCCTCTCATGAAGGTCAAATCCAGAGTAGGAGAAAATAGCCTCCACTCAACTGGTCTAGTTACAGAATCAATGCAGTGCATATGGGTAACACAAACTCAGCTTAACTGGTACTTTTCAACTTCCTACTCAAAGTCTATTGCTATAACAGTGAGATGACATTACATATTCCAGGAGACAGTTTCCATTGCCGGGCACTAGGCCATCTTAATTTATCCCACATTTGCCCAGCACTTAACTAGCACTGCAGATGACCACCAGCCTTTGGCTTGTGGGTATTGAGCCCAAATGATGTCTCCACAAAGCTTTTTTGGGCTGAGCCTACTTGTGTGACATGACTAACCTTGTCACTAAACACTTAGCCCTTAACACTTCCCAGGCCTGACTCAAGGGGTGAGTTGTGGTATCCCTATTCTTGATTAGGTTTTCATATTCTTAAAATAAGCACCTATGATCAAGGCAGGGAAGATTTTCAACCAATGTGAAATGGATATTTGAATGAGTTGAGTCTCTGTCCAATGGAACTGATACTAGAGAATGATATTACTTGTGCATAAACTCACTTGTCCAAAGGTTCCTTGACTTCATTAACGCCAATGCCCTGGACCAGCTAGTTGACACCCCCGCAAGGGGTGCCAACATCCTGGTTCTTACCAATATAGGGGACCACTATAGCACCACCATTGTGAGGTCTTTGCTAGTGAACTCTGGCCATAACTCAGTCTCATTCGAAGCTGCTATCACACCTGAACATCCCCCCCAGCACCAACTAAACTAAAAAAACTTCTCCAATAAATAGCTTCACTGCACCTCCCCCCTCAGATGGAACTGGCAACTATGCAGAGTTCTACACAAATGCTTTATACAAATACCTGAACAACTGCATTGACTCAGCTGTACCTGATAGGGCCAAAACAAGCTCTTCAAGGAAGAGCAAACCTGCCTTGTAGACAACTGCCATTAACAGGCTTTACAATAAGAGTAAGAAATGACTGTCTAAGAATAAGAGGGAGTGATCCCTAAACTGGAAACACTCCCTCCTCAGCTTAAACAAGCAAATAAGACTTCTTGTGAAGTCCTCCAAAGCCAAACAGAAATCCAAATTAGCTTCCTCAACTAAGGACTATCATAAGGATTTCTTTAGTTACATCCATAACCTAAAAGGAAAAGCCCAGATTTGTGCCTAACTGGTAGATACTGATACCACATATACCGAGCCTGTGGACATTACTAACCTGTTAGCAACAGGTTCTGTGAAAGCTTCACTCCCCTGTCCCTGCCACACATACCCCAAGACATCCCCACCACCTGTCCTGTACCTTGTATCTCTAAAGAGCAGGTCGTGGACACCCTCTCTAAGGTCAAAAAGACAGCATCCATGGGACATGATAACATCCCAGGCTGTGTCCTACATGGACTCAGACAAGAATTAGCAATGCCATTGGGTACTCTTTTCCATCATATTCTAAGCACTGGCTTCATCCCAGCTGAAAGGAAAAAAGCCACCATTATCCCCTTGCACAAAGGTGGTGCTTCCACTGACCCCAGGAACTATAGACCTATTAGCCTGACTAGCCTTTTCTACAAGGCCATGGAGAAAATCATCATGGACCTTATCAACAAAGATACTGGCAACCTCCAAACACTTGACCCTACTCAGTCGGGATTTGTCAAAGGGAGATAATGTCTGTTAAACCTGGTAGACATCTTTGAGACAGTCACCAAGGCCCTTGATGAGGAGAAATGTGTACATATAGCCTACCTAGACTTAGCCAAGGCTTTTGACACTATCCCCCACTCAGGCATAATTGACAAACTCACCCAGCTAATTTATTTTATTTATTTATTTGCAGTTGGTTTACCAGGATAGTCCATTGGGTCACAAAGAACCCGTTTTCAATGGAGTCCTGGGGAGAAAAGCTCCAAGCAGAAAATTACAGTGAAATATCTTGTTACAAACTGTTATAGTTACAAAGCCTAGTAAAAACAATTACAAATACAACAGAATAGTGATTAATATACAATCAAAAGAGAGAATAAAATTTACAATATGATAAGAGAGGTGACTTTACATATATGGTATGTTACACTAAGAGGTGCATGTTATGCAATCGGTATCAAGGCTTAAACAAGTGACATCAGGATGTATGAGATAGGAGGAGAAAAGAAGAGAGGAGATTATATGGGGTGACAGCAAGAGCATTCCCACTGGGAAAATAGATGTGAGTGAAGAGATTTTTTGAAAGAACGGATGTTTGAGGTGGTGCGGATGGGTGGTGGTAGGGAGTTCCAGAGACGAGCTAGACTATAGGATTGGAGATTTTTTCCTGGGGGACGAGATGGTTTATATAGTTCTATTAGGTTTTGGTTGTTAGATCTAAGTAGTCTATCAGGGAGGTGCATTTTGAAGGTAGAGGAAAGGGAGGGACAGAGGGAAGGGTAGAAAATTAGCTTGTGGGCAAAAGTAAGTTGAGTATAGGTAAGATAATTGGTGAGTTCCAACCATTTTAGTTTGTGGAGAGATGAGCAATGGTGTGAAGAGGACTTATGGCCAGTAGCAAACTTGGCAATTTTGTTATAGCAAGAGGAGAGTTGTGATTTGAGTGAAGATTGTAGGTTAGTTAGGAGTGGGGCACCATAGAGGAGGGAGGGGATGAGAAATGTGGTGGAGAGGGTGATTTTAGTGGAGGGTGTTAAATAGCGATTTTGTTGGTAGAGCATATCTAGTTTTTTGTGGGGTTTTTTGATATTAAGTTGAAGATGGGAGCAGAATTTGAGCTGACTATCAATTTGGACACCTAATAATTTGGCCTCTGAAACGAGTTTGATGGGTGTATTTCTATGACTAGTGATAGGGAATGTACTTATATTATAAGAGGTGGCTTTGGATGGGGTGAATAGCATTAGTTTGGTTTTAGATGCATTTAGTGTGAGGTGATTTTTTTTTCATCCATAGTTCGGTGGTTAAGAATGCATCTTGTGTGAGCTTTAGAAGGGTAGGTAAAGAGGTAGCAGAACAGATAATAGTTGAATCATCGGCATATTGGATGATGTTAGTGAAGGGGATGGAGTTATGGAAGTCATTTATGAATATATTGAAAAGAAGTGGGCCTAGTATGGATCCTTGAGGGACTCCAGTTGGGGTATTACGGAATGGGGAGGTGGCTTTTTTCCATTTTACAGCTTGGTATCTATTAGATAAGTAGCTAGTGAACCAATTCAGAGAGGAAGGTGACAGGTTAAGCTTAGAGAGTTTAGTTAGGAGTAGATTGTGGGAGATAGTGTCGAAGGCCTTGGAGAGGTCTAACAAAAGGGTTGAGACAATGTGGCCTGAGTCTCGTGCTTTATTCACAGTTTCCAGGAAGGATAGAAGGGCAGTCATAGTGCTGTGACCGGGTCTAAAGCCATGTTGTGTGGGAGTAAGTAGATTATTATCTATGAGATATGGTAAGAGTTGTAGGTGGATACACTTTTCCAGGAGTTTAGAGATGGGGATAGGATGGCAATGGGACGGAAGTTAGTTATGTTATTATTGTTGCCACCTTTGTGCAAAGGTACAACATAAGCCTTTTTCCAGATTTGGGGTACTAAACTTTCTTGAATGGAGTGGTTGATTAGAATACTGATGGGGTAGGCAATGGCTTCTGCAGCTATAGCAAGAGAGTATGAAGGAATGTTATCGGGGGCATGAGAGCATGGTTTCAGTTTCAGGAGGAGTTTTTTTATGGTGGATGTGGGTACAGGTTTGAGTGAGAATGGTGGAAGCTGAGAGGAGGGGGTATTGAGGGGTGGTGATGGAGGGAAATAGGAAGGGAAGCAGAGATGGGGGTACAGGAGGTATAGGATTGAAAGAGGATGATGGGGATAGTGTGGAGGGTGTGGTGGTGTTAGAGGATGAGAATGATGAGGTTAGTTTGGATATGGAATCAATGAAAAAAGTATTGAACTGAGTAGCCAGATCTATGTCTGGAGCTTCAGGGTCTGGGCTAGGGTTGTCTGATTTGCTGGGGTTAAGGAGGGTGGAGATGCCTTTCCAAAACTTTTGGGGGTTTGTTTTGTTATTGTTTTGGAGTATAGAAAAATAGTTCTGTCGATCTATGATGATTAATTTTTTTACTTTGTTCCTAAGCATTTTGAATTCATTATGAGTGAGGGGAGTCCCAAGTTTTTGGTAATATGCCCAAGCTTTATCTCTGAGGTGCATGGTTGCTAGTGTGTTTTTTGTTAGCCAAGGAGCAGTTTTGTTTTTTTATTATTTTTGTCCTTAAAGGAACATGGTGGTCTAGGAGGTTCAAGAAGGTTGTGTTGAAGTGGATGACTGCTTGTTCCAGTGGTAAAGTTTTTAAAGTATTCCAGTTTATTGCTTTTAGAGAGTTGGAGAAGGTAATGGGATTGAAAGTTTTGTGGTGGCGTATAGTAATATAAGTGCGTGTAAGATGCAATGGAGAGGACAAACGACGTATGAATGTGGGTAAGTGATCACTAAGGGAATCGGGAAAGGTGCTACTGTCTGAGAAATAATGAGGATGGGAGACTAAAATCCAGTCAAGGATACTACCATTATGGACTTGTTTTGAGGGCCTGGTTATGGAGTTGATCAGTTGTGAGAATATATAGAGGTTAATGTTAAGTGGGTTTGTGGGAGACTGTATAGAGGACCAGTTCATATTATTGTCCCCCAGAATTATTGTTTCCATGCTAATGTTAATAGAAAGCCAGGTGAGGATGTCCTCAAGTGTAGAAGTATTGTCACCAGGAGGGATGTAAAGGGAGACTATACATATGTGTTTATGTTGGTTAACTTGAAGTAGGGCTAAAAGTAATTCGGCTTTATTAAACTGGGGTGTAGGTTTATTATAAGGAGTAACTGATAAGGAGGATAAGTATAAGAGGGCTACTCTGCCTCCTTTTTTGTGGGTTCTATCTTTTCTAATGATTGAGTAGTTGGGTGGTATTATTTCAGTATCTTTTATATGGGGTTTCAACCAAGTTTCAGAGATAGACAGGATATCTGGTTTATTGTGTGCAAGCCAGGCATGGAGATTAGGGACTTTGTTAGCTATGATTTGGGCATTTAAGGAGGTGAATAGTAAGGATTTATCTGTTGAGGGAGATGTGGAGGGTCCTGGGTTGGGGTGTATGTCTCCAGAAAGTAGTAAGGTGGCTAGATGTAGGAGTAGGTTAGAAAGGTAGTTAGATTGCTTGGATTCAGGGGTGAGTTTTATTAGGTATGTGAGGGTATTGTTGGGTGCAGAGGGGATAGGATACTTATAAGGGGTTATGAGTTTGTAGGGGAAGAGAAGGTGGTGTTGTATAGGGTACAGGCAAGGAGATATTGGGATGTGTGGGTGTGAAATCGGTTGGCTAAGATGATAAGTTATGTGTAATGGTGGAGAGTGGTTAATGTTTGTAGGTTGGGTGAGGTAGTGAAAGTAGGTTATACTGAGAAGTAGTAGTAGTTGGAAAGAGTAGAATTGTGGTTTTGAGATCATGGTAAGATAGAGTAGTGAGAGTAGGTTATTTATAACTAACTAAATTGCAAGGGTGGGAGAGCTGTGAGTTTTGAGTGGGGCAGGTGAGAATTTGATTAAGGGGGAGGGAAGTAGTTGTTTAATGGGTAGGATTGGAAGTGGATAATGGAGGGAGGATTGGAGTCTAATTGGTAGAGGCTGGAAGGTGGGTGTGGTTATACAGGTATAAGTGTAGAGCTGCTAGGGGTGGGTGGGATTTGGGGGTAGGGTAGGGGAGCGGAGTGAGCCCGCAGGACGAACGGAGCAGAAAGAGCCAAGGTAAGCTGCTGATGGCTGAGAAACAATCAGTAGAGTACTGATAGCATGAAGTGAGTACAGGGGACAGGGATTAGACAGGGTGGAGACACCTAGATATAGGAAAAGAGAAGACAGAGAGGGGCTTAAATTGGAACTATAAGGATATTTTAGGAAAAATTAAGGCTTGGTGTAAGAGGTCAGGAATTATAAGGGTAGGGTGCCATCTAGTGGGCAAAGCAGAAAGTACACTTGGCTCTGAGGAGACAAGTCCCAATAGATGGTGGAGAAAGGTGGGAGCCCAGTAAAAAGGAGGGCTAGAGAAGAAGCAAGTATGGGGGGAAAAATGAGAAGGTTGGTTAGGCTGCTGGCTATCCTGGCAAGGGAGACTATTGAAACCACATAGCAGGAGCCTTAAACAAATATAGTCAGTTAATTAGGGCAAGCAGCAGTTACACATACTTTCTTGTTTTCTTCAGAGGCTATGCCTCAGGGAGAAGCTTTGGTCCTGTTCCCGTGGTGAGAATAAGGCAGCAGGGTGAATAGTATTTTATTGTAGGAGTAGATATCCAATGAGGCACGGACAAAGTGGGGGACAACAAGCTACAGAGATTAGACTGAAAGAGAGAAATTGTAATTATAGCAAGCAGTGGAAAAGCTGTAAGCACTTAACAGTAATATTAAAAACAGGCATCAAACATGAGATATATACATAAAAACTGTTCTAGAGAAACAAATAGGATAAAGGTACTATACCATTATCATACAGAATCAATCCATATATCATTAGATGGGTCACTAACTGGCTCACTGATAGAACCAATATAGTCAAAGTAGGGGAATCCACCTCCAACAGCAGACCTTAACCAGTGGTGTTCCAACAGGGATCAGTCTTGGGACCTCTACTGCTTGGAAACTATTTCTCAGAAGTGCAAGTTAAAACTAAAGGTCTGTAGCTGACAAAGTTTGCTGATGACTGCAAACTGGGAGCAGTCATAGAATCTCCTAATGATGTCAACATCCTACAAGAGGGTCTTACACAAATAAATGGCTGGTGCCAAAGTCATGGCCTTAAATTCAAAGAGTGATGTTCCTGTTAACTACCACATCAGTAACAGCACCGTAAGATGCACTCAGTGGTGAGAGACCTGGGCATGTCTCCACAGTGGTATGAAGGGCATTCTATATTGCTCATCTCATAAGTAAGGGCATTGCTTCCAGAAAAAAAGAAGTTATAACCTCCCTGTACTCTTCCCTCATCAGGCCAATAATTGAGTACAATTGCCTTTTTCGTATGTACCCTTCCAAGCACCTGCAGCAATTGGAGAGACCACAAAGGTTCCGCACAAGGAAAATTCAAGGTCTTCAGCATCTTTCCTATGAGGATAATATGAAATCACTGTTATTTTATTCTGTTTCATACAAACTACTCAGAGGTGATCTCTGCTTTGCATATAAGACAATCGTTGACCCTTCTTTACTGGAAATGTTGCATATCCATAAGTCAAATGGTACACAGGCGACTCGCTCTAATGGCCTTAACCTGGTATGTGACATTAATAGAACCTTCTGGAAGGATAGATTTGTCTCACACAGATTACCACACCTTTGAAACAGACTCCCGCTTCATGTTAAGCAAAGCACCTCATTGGCCCTTTTCAAACGCAATCTGGATGATTGGATGGGTAACCGTAAATTCACCCCAAGGGTTCCACCTATGTCCTTCTTGGACAGGGGTGATAGGTGCTGATCATGGAAATAAGGGTAAAACTTGGCTAGGCTTGCAAGAGCCCTAGGCTCATTAGCCTAGTAACCTCCTATAATCATATGATCCTATGATATCATCATGGAGTCAGCAAGGGAAGTTAAAATTCAGTCCTTGGAAGAGAAATTACACAACTCTTTCATGGATTTGACAAATCTCTATGGCCTTACTCAATGATAAATCACTGTTATGAAGCAAGATCTTTCTCATGGCAGCACTCTTAATACCATGCATGAGCCTGTCCTTTATTAACTTATATTTTATGTCACCAAACTGACAGGGCACAGAAAAATAATTTTATTGGGTGGCGAAAGCCAAGGTACCTTTTTGGCTAGGCTTATATAGGCCCTAGGGCAAATAACCTAGTACCTACCTATGAACCTATTAACAGAAATCCAAGTCCATTTACACCTTTCTTGAATGAATGAAGCTTAGCTGCTCTAATCTCTATGAATCATGGTGACACACATTAGTGTATGTGGTCTCACAGGGATAGACAGACTTCACATGCTCACGGATGAGCTACACTCAGCCTTGATAGCTGTAGGAATGCACTGCCATGCATAGCATGTCTCCATTAAACCTATCTATCGTACAGCATTTAAAAAGAAACACTAACATTTAGCTTGGAGTTTAATGAAGCGTAATCCATAGCCATTCAGCAGAATATGCCACACCTTACCACTTTTTAGCAGTTACTTAGTTTGACTAAAGCCATATAATACCAAGTACACATAGCTAATGCATTTCAGTTACAATGTTCATGCTTCCATAACTTTAGTAATGCATGATCATAATGACATTGTAGAATTCAGGTGAAAGCATTACTGTGGTTAAGCAAATACACATATAATCAGATATCAGATTAATGGCTTGATCACTGCTTTCCCTTGTCATATCAAAATCATCTGTACATATGCATTAAAAAAAGAAAAAATACATCTCCTTGTGACTGCTTCAATGCAATTAGTAAACCAAACTTGATACTACTATCACATTCATGGATAATACCCATCTATGGTTGCATGGGCTGGATATGGTGATGTGATATTAAGAGGGTATGTTTCCCACCCTTTGAACCTCTGTACTGCAATTGCATTTATCATATTGGTTCTGGTATGTCTAATGATCCTTTCACCTGTGAAGGCAAGAAGTCGAACTCCACGGTAGTCTGATATGGAAACTAAGAACATGGTCTAGCTCTTGTAAACTAACACCTGGCAGGAGTTGAGTGACCATATGTCATCTCTGACAAGGATTACCCACTCTGGGCATCAGTGCCGGCATACTTATGACAACCTGCAGAGACTAACAGCCAGTCTGCTGGATGAGTGGGTTTTGCAGGTTCAGATGAGAAGATGGCAGTACAACAGTATTTCTACATTTACATTTTCCCCTTTAATTTCTATAGGTTTTAAAATAATAGTAGGGTAATAGTGTAAAGATATTTTACATAATTGGAGATATCTGCAGCTAGAAATGTATGTGAGAATGCATGCAAGTATATGTTTTCTGTTTATATATATATATATATATATATATATATATATATTAAACATATACATATTAATAAGCATACATTCGTATGTTTATAAATATGCACGTATATGTACATACCTATCTGTATGTCCTCTCTCTCTCTCTCTCTATATATATATATATATATATATATATATATATATGTGTGTGTGTGTGTGTGTGAGAGAGAGAGAGAGAGAGAGAGAGAGAGAAAGAGAAATGCAAACAGATTGATATTTACACATATACTCCTTTATGCATTTATATATATATATATATATATATATATATATATATATATATATATATATATATAAATTGTTAATGAAGGAATTATTTCTATGGCAGGCATAAAGATTTTTAAAAATACCTCATTCTGTGTAGGCCACAAATCATTTTTATTCTGCTTATTTTGTAAGACATTCATTAATTCCAAAATTCTTGTTGCAGGTACAAGATAGCTAACCAGAGTTAGCACCGCACCCTGGACAGAGTAGGGATGGGGACAAACTAGCAACTGAATAACCTGTACAGAACTTAATGAATGTTGCAGTATTTTTTTTCAGAAATTAAAAAGTGTCCACCTTAAACATACTTTGGTTGATATTCCAGAAAATGCAGGTAAACTATGCAAGGCATACTGTAAAGCAGTAGCTAAAATTAAAACGTATACCAATGCAATAGGTGTATACCCCACCTGCAGCCGAGCAACCTGCTATCAGAAAAACTGTAACAAAGCAGAGGAAGTCATGACAATCTACTGCTTTTGCCTGCAGTTAACAAAGTTAGGAAAATTAGTAATATGAAGTTAAAGAGTGACAGAATGACCAGAAATAATTCCTCCTCAGGAATTTGCTTCTAGAGTATAAAGGCATACTGTGCTGTTTACTAAATGTAAGCCTATCAAACAGATATGCATGCACAAATATGTTGAGCAAACAACCATGCTTCTCTTTTGTTTTTCTTTCTGTAGCTGAAAAGGAGTTATATTACAATCTAAGTCAGATCCAATGAAGAACAGAAAGGTTAAAAAACATGCTCATCAGTGTGCAAGCATTAATCATGCTTCTTAAATTAATGTGTATGATTAAGCAAAGCATTCTGTTGAATCATCAAATCAAAATCATCATCATCAACCCCTTTTCTTCCCCATTTTATACATCATGTCAGGGCGCCATGCCAACTTCCGCCATCTTTGTTTCTATTCAATGCCACTCTCCTACCATCCTTGACACTTATGTCTGATTGTCACAGGTCTCGTCTCACACAGTTAATCCACCTCTTTGCTGGATGCCATTCATATTTTCTTGCCTTCTTCCTGTCTGTCCCAAATCTTCTTCACTAGATTGTCTACTTCTGAACAACTATAATCTGTTTTCTTTGTCCTTTTCTGCAACTGGAGCAACTTTGGCTTCTGCTCTTATAGCCTCATTTCTTCATCTGTCTCACAGTGTGCATCCTTCCACCCGACTCAGGTACTTCATCTCCATCACCTCTAGCTTCCTCATCTGCTCTGCCTTTACCGCTCAGGTTTCTGTACCATACAGCGGTACTGATCAGACCACTGTTTTGTACACCTTACTTTCCAGTTTCTTTTACATTCTTCTGTCATACACTATCGGTGACACTGTGTCAGTTAGCTGCAGCCTCTCTGATTCTAGCTTTGACCTTCGCATTCAGACTTCCCATCTCCTCAACCACCCCTCCAAGATACTTGTTTCTTGATTCAATCAATTGCTGTTGATTCTGTTGAATATGAGCTAAAAATAGTCCTTTTTTAACTCATTCACTCCAATGGAGCTCAGGAAGTTTGCACTGTAACTTCCAATAGGCAGAGCCTAAGCCTTTTGAGAGAATCAAATCATGTCCACATTTCAAACACATGTTCGTATCTCTGAAACCGTAGGATTATGAAAGAAGTATAAATGGCTAACCCTTCAGTACAAACTGTTTTTATAGTGGTTGTATTCGTTAGGATCTAGGTCTTAAATTGAATTTTATAAGTCACAGTAAACACGGTAGCTATTAGATTTGTAATATTTTGTAAACAACTTACAATAGCTCAGCAACCACTCAAATTACACACATACTGTCAGCAGCATTTTATTCATCTAGCTGAGAGCTTTTGTCTGTGTTACTTGGTTGTTGAGATATTTAGAAAGATGTGAAAATGATATCTATATAAATTAATATAATAAAAACAACAGTTAATATAGCTTTACTAGACAGGGGTCAAATATTAATGCAGTTGAATTTGCCATTGTTTAAAGTTTAAGAAGACATCTTTTAAAACTTTGTACATTGCATGGTTTTACAATTATTGATGCAAATATGGTCAAGCAATATTTGATGCCTAGATGCATCAGTAGGAGTTAACTGCAAATGCACCTGGAGGTGTCACTCCGATGTAATAACCATTCAGATATAAGTAACAATGATATCATAACTGCAGAAACACTGTGCTACCAGTAACCTTTCCAGTATGTCAGCTTCAGGACCTGATATAGGAAGTGGTGGAGTAAGCAGTGGAGAGGCATCTTCAGCCCATGAATGACCTTCTTCAGTCAGTGCAAGACTTGCTGCCATGGTAGGCACTGACCACCAAGCCACTACAGGGCTTCTCCTCCTCCTCACTATTAAGTTCTTCCACAACACAGCCATCAAGCAGTGGAAACATTTGAGGTCCCCCTATGCTCAGATCTCATTAGCCAGACATTGAGTATAGTGCCTCCTTTGGCACTTCCCTCCTTCTCTAATCTTCTCACCTACTCCCTGTACCCCTACTTCGTTCACAAACATCCTTCTTATATAAAAATGTGAAAGCTAAGGGGGAGTTTTACCCCCACTAAAAATATAGGAAGACTCCCCCTCAAGCTTATCTACCTAGATGTGTTCCTTCTGTGTGTCCTTAATATTACATCTCTCTGTTTTACATATTTCCAATCTTTCCTATTCACACCTTTCATAAAACAATCAGGATGTCTACATAAGGACACCCAATACAACACCCCTTTATCTTTTATTTATTTATTTATTTTTAGAATTTATTCCAAAGAGCTGTGCTGATTACTGCATGCCATTAGATGCAGGATTGCATTTTCAGTTTCAGTTTGCTTTTTGTGATTGCTACAACAAAAACAAAAACAGAAACTAATCATATAATGCCTACACAGTAATAAACTTTACTATCTGACTTCAGTACCTACATAGATTCATAGGTTCATAGGTTGGTACTAGGCTATCGGCCCTAGGGCCTATACAAGCCTAGCCATAACAATTCCCTGGCTATTTCTTCCCACACTATTTACTTCCCTGGACCCCTGTCTAGCAGGGCGACTGACGTGATCCCCGGGGAGAATTTCCTTTCTCCCATCCAATTGTCGAGGTTCCTTTTGAAGATGGCCAAGGAGGCACTCTGCTTGACATGTATGGGCAGTCTATTCCAGAGTCTGGGGAGTCTCTGGGTCAGGAACCTATCCTTCCAGCATGTTTTGTTTATTGTGATGACAAGGTTTAGATCCCTGGGGCATGTGGCTCTGAGGGATTGGCATTTCTTTAAGTGTAGCATGTCCAACAGCTCTGGGTTTGACATGGCCTTGTATGTTAAGCAGAGATCGCCTCTGAGTAGACTATATGCGACAGAGTATAGCTGGAGTTTTTTAAGATGGTCAGCATAGAGCATCTGCCTTAGGCCTGTGATTCTTTTATGAGGTATTTCTGTGGCCTTTCCAGTTGTTGCAGATGTCTTGAGAGATACATACCAAATGGGGCGTTATTTTTTCTATAATGGGTCTAATGAGGGATGAGTACAGTGGAACAATGACCTCCTTTTTTCTGAATGAAAAGCCCTTAGCGATGAGGTATGCCACATAGAAGGATGTCCTGACTGTTGTGGCGATGTGGTTATTGAAGGTGAGACCACTGTCCACCTGTGTCCCTAAGTCTTTTATCACACTTTCACTGTTTAGTGTACTGCCACCTATGTGGTTATTCATGGGTACATGTTTTTCCCAAAGGGGATAACTATACATTTCTTGGCATTGAGCTAGAGCATATGGCTCGGGCACCAAGCATCTGTTTCTGTAAGGCCCTTTTGTAAAGTATCCACATCATTTGGGGATTCAGTAATGGCTCCCAGTTTGCAGTCATCTGCGAACTTTGTAAGCCAGAGTCCCTTAGTGTCGGCCTGTACTTCAGAGAAGTAGATGCCAAACAAGAGCAGTCCCAGGACTGAACCCTGAGGTACTCCACTTGTCACTTGTCTGGAGCTGGATTTGGAGTCAGCTACTTTTACAGTGTGGGTTCTGTCAGTAAGCCAGTTGGCAACCCATCAAGTGTCGTAGGGATTAATGCCCAGTTTAGTAAGTTTATTTATGATTCCAGAGTGGGGGATGGTGTCAAAGGCATTGGTGAGGTTCAGATAGGCTGTGTGGACTGCCTTATCCTCATCCACGGCTCTTGAGACTGATTTGAAGAAGTCAATCAGGTTCAGGAGACAAGATCAACCCTTCATGAACCCAAACGAGGTAGGGTCCAGTGTTTGAAGGTTGCCAATATCTTTGTTTATAAGTTCCATGATAATACGTTCCATGGCCTTGCAGATCAGGCACATCAGACTGATGGGGCGGTAGTTCCCGGGATCCAAGGTGGATCCCCCCTTGTGGAGTGGGATAACTGCAGCTGTGCGCCACTCAGTGGGCATGAAGCTTGAGGTGAGGGTATGATTAAACATGACACTTAGGTGAGGTGCCAGTTCATTTTGTAGTTCATGTAGTACACAGCCCGGGATGTCATCTGATCCCATGGATGCTGTATTCTTAGCTTTGGAGAGTGCGTTTTTTTACCTGTGAGGCCATTATTACCGGAATTTGTCAATCTTCCAGTATTGAGATGGGCCATTTAGGGGGTGAGAGGGGGGTGAAGTTGGCACTGAATTGATCTGCCAGGATATTGGCAATATCCTTGGGATCAGTATATTTAATGCCATTCTGTTGTAGATCAGAGCAGATCTGAGCATTGCCATTTAGATTCTTGACATAGTTATAGAATGCCTTGTGAATGTCTTTGGAATCTTTGGCAATTTTATTTTCTTAACTAGCTTTGGAGGATTTTACTAGGCATCTCAACTTCTTACTGAGGCTGGTAAGGGAATTTTTTGCATTGTGGGATTTGCCTCTTTTCTGCAACAGTTTCATCCTTTGTTGTAAAGTTTGTTTATGGCAGGGGACCACCAGATTAGCTTCCTTTTTTTGGAGCAGAGCATCTTGGTTCTATTAGGGATGGCACGATTCATGCATGAGTGGATGTGCTCGTACAGTGCCTTAGTGTAGGACTCAGCAGTTGAACTTTTAATTCCCATCTGCATGGGTGTCATGAAGTTTGGCACTTCTGACTTAAGTAGCATGAAGCTGGCTTTGGAGAAGTTTTTTATGGAGGTTTCCTTACTGAGGAGTGGGAGTGGGATGTGGATGTTAAGGGTGATTAGCTTATGGTTTGACCTGACCAACTAGGGGGTGACCATAGGTGTGGAGCATCGATTTCCCATGTTGGTAATTACCAGGTCTAGGATATTGGAACCCCTGGTGGGGCTATGGATTAGATGATCCAGGGCGTTGGAATTTATGAATTCCAAGAAGCGCTGGACAAAGGTGTTGGTACATGAGTAGTTTTCCCAGTTAATGGCAGGATAGTTGAAATCACCCAGTATTAGGGTGTTTGGTTGTATCTTAATATTTTCCAGTATGTTTAGAAAGGTGTAGTGAGAATCTTGGGACATGGTGGGGGATCTGTAGCAAGCTACAATTTGGATTGCAGTCTTACCTAGTGTTAGCTGCACCGGGAGAATTTCAGACACATTGTGTTGGGCAACTAGCCTGGTGGTGTGACTATCCTTGGTGAATATGGACACTCCTCCACCTTTAGTGTTTCGATCCTGGTTTGGTGGCTGAAAAGTGTGGTAAGAGTTGTAGCCTGGTATTGCAGGGGTGCTCTCTGGAGCTTTTAACCAGGTCTCAGTTACTGCACAGATATCAATGTTCTCCATTTTTAGGAATGCCTCAAGAGTGTGCATTTTGAGGTTTAGACTTCTAGCATTGAGTAGCATTAGCTTCAGATTTTGCATGCTTGTACCTGTTACGGTGGTAGTTTTGTCCTTTGAACTTTATATATGACAATAAAAGTGTAGAAACATTGTGACAATAAACCCTGCTAATTTCAAAAAAAAACCCCACCATACTTATATCAGTTCCATGGGAGCTTCACCTTCCACATCTCACTGATGTGCGAACTTAGTCCTGACACACTCTTGTTATAAATACTAACTCCATGAGCACACAACCACAACTAAAGAGCATGCACAGAGTGATATAGTTGACCAAAATAGGTTTGACTACAATAAAATCAACTAGGATTGACTTTGACAGGTTGTACAATCTCGCACTATTAACAAAATGAGCAGCTGATAAAATGCACTGTAACTATGTGTTATTTATACATATATATATATATATATATATATATATATACACACATATACACACACACACACAAATATAAGAAAGGTGTTTGTTAAGCTGGTTGATAACATCCAAGTATTCCTTAAGAAATGACACTGTTTAGCATTGTTTTTTCATAATAGAGCCACTCTAACTTGCTTGAATGTTTATGAACCTGTATCTTCTATGCTTCATGGTGGGTCACCAGTCTTAGCCATATTATTAGACCTAGCCACCACCTTTGACTCATTGCCACATGATGACATCATTAACAGCTTCATAACACTGAATATCAACACATTCATAGGGGAGTAGATTACACATTGTCTGGCCAATAGTTTTATAATGTAACACTATTAGGTAATAATTTAGACTGTGTTGGTCATCAGGGCATGCTCTTGGCTCCCATATTATTTAATCTTATCTTTTCTTTTTTTTGCTGACTCTCAAAATTGCTGGGTCTCCAAATACTCTGATAACCTGATGACAGGAGTTGTGATATATTGAAAGCATAATGTTACTAAAATGCATTATTGCAGCATTTGGGAAGTCATTTTTCCCAGAGAACTCTACTATACTGACAATAGGCACCTAAGAGTACACTGACAATATGCACCTAAGAGTTGACCGAGCTGTTTGGGATTTGAGAATATATGTGGACAGTGACTTAGCTTGTGACCACTGTCATAAGGAAGCCCTTCTATACTGCACAGCTTATAAACAAAGTAATCATGTCTAGAGCTACAGATGTCATTATCCCCTTTACTCAGCCCTCATTAGGCCAGTCATTAAGTATAATTCTTCTTTGGCATGTATCTGTCCAGACACATGCAACATTTTGAATACTCACAGAGATATCTTGCTAAAAGGATACAAGGCCTAAACAGTATGTCCTGCATGGATTGACTCAAAGCCCTGTTACTATACTCAGTATCTTACAGACTGCTAAGAGGTGACCTATGTCTTGCATACAAGGCATCCTCCGGCCCATTACTGATGGACATACTTCACATCAGCAAGTCAAATAGCATCAGAAATACAGGCTAGGAATATAAGCATCTCCTGTAACATCAACAAAATGGTTTGGACTGACAGGTATACCTTGCAGATAATACCACTGCTCTGAAGCAGACTCCCCATCTATGTAAACAAAGCTCATCCCTATCCACATTCAAGCACAACCTGGCTCTATGGATAGGTACAGAAAATGTATCCAGTAATATAAATTTTACCCCAGAACTGTCCCTTGTACTACTAATGGACAGAGGCACCTCCTAAATGGTTTATCCCCATGAATGGGTCTCGTCAAATTATCTATGGTATGATTCCAGTTATTGTCACTAGTGGTAATATGTAATTAACAAACATGGGAGAGCTAAGGCCAATCTAACACTAAACAGGGTAGGTTACTTCAAGCACCAAAAAGGAAACTGTCTTGGCTTAAAATGGCCTGCAAGGGCAGCTACTCTAGTACTATGAACATATAAACAATGAAAAATTACTGAAATAATTTACAAACTTAGCTAATGAGCAAGAATCATGAAGTCAACATGCAGAAGTACAGGGTTATCTGTCTGCAGAATAGTACTTGGGATTTATGAGTAAATCTTATCAAGTCTATACTTGATGCAACTAAACAAATAAGGTATCCTGGAATCTGGGTTTCAACAACTTCAGCATCAAAGAGACTGATACAGCATTAATACATAGTAAAGTAATGCAGGTGCTTGGCTTCATGTTTAAAGCATTTGTCACAGAAGGAAATATTTCCAGCCCAGCTCACTGGAATTGTGTAAATAATTATTTGTCATTTGTGAATATCTACATGATTCATATGCTTGTGTTACCAATGTATTAGAACTGTATGTTATGTGTATATCAAACTGCTTGTACAGAAGTATGTCTAAAGTACTGAGCTTAAAGATATATCCACAGGGTACCCTACTGGAAGAGAACAGAAATGTACATACATTATTGCAGCTGTGCACATGTACATAATTATAACAGTGGAAACTGGAACATAAAAGGTTAGCTTGCAAAACTTCAAAAAAATAGTTGAAATTAAATTGTTTTATAACCACTTAATAAAAGATATGGTTTCAATGCAGCAAGTTGAGAGGATGACTAAAACTAGAGAGCCTTCTGCATTATTTTGTGTTTTATTGTTTTATGTCTTCCAGCAGCTGCAAACATCTGAAGGCTATGTATTTTCACAGGGAGATGCTAAATGCTAGCATTTTCTAGCAATGTTTTTTGAGCCTGGGAACTGAAGTCAGGTGACAAAAAGTGATGTCATGCTGCAAGTATCCCAGCAGCAATGTTTGATATTAATTTAAGAACCCTCTGAGAGAGTGACTGGGCATTTTGTATTTTGTCCTTGACCTGCAAACATCCACTCACAACATCTGCACTTGCCTTCCTGTAAACAAGTTAACTAGGGTACAGTAATTTCTTTTAGATTCAGTAAGGAATATAGTAAAGATTAGTTACAATGTTTCTGTATTTATTTGAGACTGTCCTGCAATGTTGTTTTAAATATTTCCTGTGATTATGAACTCTGAAGTTAATGTGATGATTTACTGAGTATTTTCTTGTTCTTTTATTATTTATTATTATATATATTTAAACCTATCTTTGTGGCTGATATTTGTGAGACATATTTGAGCTCTTAGGGTACTTGCATATCTATTTGGTGACACTGTGGGCCACTCCTAATAGCTTTTCTCTTGGTCAAACTACCATTTTGATTAATACCAACATTACACAATAGGACTGGCCACCCTTTGCTAAGGGCCTTAAAGTAGTTAATAAGTTGTAGCTGGTGACGGTGGAATCTACTTTATAGTCTGACAGAATAGGGCATAGCTAGTAAACCTGTGCCAGCCTTTCCCAGGTACGTGTGTGTGTGTGTGTGTGTGTGTGTGTGTGTGTGTGTGTGTGTGTGTGTGTGTGTGTGTGTGTGAGTGTGTGTGTGTGTGTGTGTGTAAATCAAACCTCAAAGTGTGTATGTGTCAGCTACTTGGGCAGGGACATGAAGCACTGGTTGAACAGAGAAGGTGCTGGAGGTCTTGGTTTGGCCACTCAGCTGAGATCTCAACCATATAGCTGTGTCAGTGGGGAGTCTTATTGGGGATCTGGAGAAAGAGGGAGACACAGCCTCAGACTGACTGTGGTCTCTGTGTTCTCTTAAGGGAAATTGCACTTTACTGTGTGTACTTCTCATCCTCCCAGTGTGTATGTTACCCACTGTTGCCAGTGGTGAGGATTGAGGCACCTTGATTACTGGGCCAGTGCTGAGGCATCACATATTAATTGGTGGGCAGTGGTGGGATAGCCATATCACATATTAATTGGTTGGCAATGGGTATCCACATATTAGGATTCAGTGGTGTGGATATTGAATTCCTGTAAGCAGTGGTCACTAAGGAAGGTGTTTGTACTCTCAATCAGCCACACAGTGAACATTCAGAGTTTCATATCACAACTGTTTTATTTTTTTGTTAGCTTAATTAGTCAGGGAGAGCAGGCGATGATATCAGCAAAGGAGTATGGCAAGCTGACAAGGAGCCATTTGGCTATGTGCCAGGCTAAAGGACCGGTGCATGTCAACCTGACTAAAGCAGAAATGATTGCAGTCTTGAGCACAGCTGCATCACAGACCAGCAATCAGGAAGACAACCAGACTGGCCTTGGAGATGTACAACTCTCTGCAAATGGACAGCTCAACCTTTCCACAGAGGACTTAAAAATCCATCTGGAGTTAAACAGACATGAATTGGAGGCCAGGCATTTGTAAATACAAGCAGCAGATAGACTGAGATGTCTGGAGGCTGATGAAAATGAGAAACTGAGACATCTGGAGGCTGAGGAAAATGAGAAACTGTGATGTCTGGAAGCTGAAGAGAATGAGAGACACAGACAACATGAGAAGGAGATGATGAGTCTTCACCAGGGTCAGAGAGGTAATGAGGAAGGGAGTAACCAAACCCCAGAAGCAACAAAGTTCAGTAAATTTCTTCCACAATTTACAGAGGAGAATAATTTTGATAGTTTCTTTCACATAACAGTAAATCTTCCCAAACAGACCCAAAGGCGAGGCAAACAACAGTTCAATGACAAATAAGCACCCAAAAGCTGTAGGTAGTAGAAATGATGATAAATAATCCACAACGCATATAAAATCCAGTAATTTAATAAGGGATTGTGACATTGCTTGATCAGACATTTTAAAAAAACAATTAACATCTACTTAAATATACCAGTACAAAATTTGAAACAACCAATTAGGTCCAAGGAACTCCATCAGCCCTCCTACTATGCATTTATAGTCATTCAACCATATAAAAATATATATAAAAATATATAAAATATATAATATAATAGGCAGCTAATATTAATATATGCTGTTCATGGTAGTATTTAAATTTATTTCGGTTTCTTAGATTTTAAAGCTGGTTTAAGGGAAACGTAGTCATTTAGACCCAACCCCCGATGAGCCCTAACCTCAGAATCCACTGGAGCTCTACACATTCGGTTTCATTGACATGGTCCCCCAATCTATTACTTACAGCTTGAACATGTAGCAGCTGAAACAAAAAAGTATGTTGTTCATTTGTCAACAGGGTATGTTTGGGCAGGGCACTATGGTCCATTCCCCTCCTTGTACAATATAAGTGGTCCCTAATTTGTTCTCTAAGGCGACAATTCGTCTTGCCAACATAGAAATGAAAACAGATCCTACAGTATGCCACATAGACCACATTAAAGGTGTTACAATCTGCACTAGTTTTAAGTTTCCACAGGTGCCCTGTCCCTGGGTGTTTAAAGAACCTTGATTCATCTATATATGTGCAATATGCAGAGTTACCACATTTATGTGTGCCATGCATGGTACTTTCTTCTATCCTTCTCATTCTAGGTTAAAACAACTGTTGTTTCAAGTTCTTCTTGTTTGTATATACAAATCGGGGTCTCATACCTACTGTTCTAATAGTTTCATCATCCACTAAAAGAATGTGCCAATTCTCCAACATCTGCTGCATAAGGCAGGACCATAGAAGTCTGACAAGAGCCTTTATACCTACTCTCTTTATGTTGCACTACTGCATTTTCAGAGTAGTAAGGCCTAGCCTTCCCTCTCCTCTCATTCTGTACCTTTAAATGAGCCATATCAATTTCTTGTACATTATAACCCCTAGTCAGGAAACCATATTTCAGATTACCCAATTCTTTCAGGTATTCCTCTTCTTGACAACAGAGGATTGACACCCTCATTGCTTGCCCTCTAACTATATTGGGGAAAATATGCTGTGTATGCATACTGTCTCGATGGAGAAATGCTGGACAGTAACATTTTTTCCTATGTAGCCTGGTGCACCATCTATCATCAGTTTTAAAAACTGTGACATCTAAAAAACCTACACTTTGTTTAGAATGGTTCATGATGAACCACAAAAAATCACTTGTAGTATTCAAATGCTGATGGAAAAATCTCAAACTGTCTTCATCCCCCTTCCAACCAACAGAAGTTGTCTACAAATCATCTATAAAAAGTGACATGAGGATCAGCTATCAAGTGTTGCTGTTTCCAGTCTACCATCACCAGATTAGCGTAGGTGTTGGCACAACTAGTACCCATTGCAACCCCTGATACTTGCCAATAACAAACATCATTAAACATGAACAAATTATGCTCCAAAACAATTTCCAACAGCATACATAAAAAGTCCACTCGCTGAGTGGACAGTTTGCCATGTCTCAATAGGACAGATCTCACCATACTTATTCCCTGCTCATTTGGTATGCTTGTGAAAAGTGAAACTACATCTAGTGTAACTAGCATGTTCATTTATATTGGTATAGATGTTTCTACTGCTCTATAAAGATCACCCCCAAAAATGCTCAGTATCTTTAAGTACATAGGAGAAATCATTTAACAAGTTTGTCAACTCTCCTTCCAGAAAATTTGAGATGGGCTCCGTGAGCCATCCTGCTCCTGCTACTGTAGGTCTAAACTAAGGGCATCTAGGGTTTTTATGGATATTTTGGAGACCATGCAATCATGGAACCAATGGTTTCTCAACAATAAAGAATTGAAACAAGTACTTGGTTAACATTCCCATGCACATACATTCATATAGGGTGTTAAAAATGTGCTTACTCAATATTTCCACTACATCCATTTGTACAATTTTATATACTGCTGTGTCTGCTAACATCTCAATCATTCCTTCATAGTAAAATTGTGAACTTAATACTACAACAGGTCCCCTTTTATCCGAGGGGCGAATCACTATATTTGTATTATTCTGTAAATCATACAAAGCTTGTCTTTCAGCTATTGACAAATTACTTCCTTTCCCTCTAGCAACATGTTTAAAATCATGTGCATATATAGCATTTTCACATGCTTTCAAAAAGGTTTCAACATTATGTGGTAGTAAAGGTACATATGTGCTTGTTCTTTTATAATGTCTCACCAACATCTTCCATACTGTTGAATTGCATTTTTAAAGCAACATTTCGAGTAAACAGTCATAAACAAATTAAGTCACTAATGTCTGCATTGCTAGAAGGTATAAAACCCAAACGAATACAGTGATTCTCCCCTCGGATAAAAGGGGACCTGATTTAGTATTAAGTTCTGGGAACAGCAACACTTGATAGCTGATCCACTAGTCACCTTTTATAGATGGTTTCTAGACGACCTCTGTTGGTTGGAAGGGGGATGAAGACAGCTTGAGATTTTTCCATCAGCATTTGAATACTACAAGTAATTTTTTGCAGTTCACCATGAACCATTCTAAACAAAGTGTAGATTTTTTAGATGTCACAGTTTTTAAAACTGATGATAGATGGTGCACCAGGCTACATAGGAAAAAATGTTACTGTCCAGCATTTCTCCATCGAGACAGTATGCATACACAGCATATTTTCCCCAATATAGTTAGAGGGCAAGCAATGAGGGTGTCAATCCTCTGTTGTCAAGAAGAGGAATTCCTGAAAGAATTGGGTAATCTGAAATATGGTTTCCTGACTAGGGGTTATAATGCACAAGAAATCGATATGGCTTATTTGAAGGTACAGAATGAGAGGAGAGGGGAGGCTAAGCCTTACTACTCTGAAAATGCAGTAGTGCAACATAAAGAGAGTAGGTATAAAGACACTTTTCAGACTTCTATGGTCTTGCCTTATGCAGCAGATGTTGATACTTTTAAAAAGATTATACAGGAGAATTGGCATTCTTTTAGTGGATGATGAAACTACTAGAACAGTAGGTATGAGACCTTGATTTGCATATAAAAACAAGAAGAACTTGAAACAACAGTTGTGTTACCCTAGAATGTGAAGGATAGAAGAAAGTACCATGTATTGCACACACAAATGTGGTAACCGTGCATATTGCACATATATAGATGAATCAAGGTTCTTTAAACACTCAGGGACAGGGCACCTGTGAGAACTTAAAACTAGAGCAGATTGTAACACCTTTAATGTGGTCCATGTGGCACACTGTAGGATCTGTTTTCATTTCTATGTAGGCAAGACGAATCATCGCCTTAGAGAATGAATTAGGGACCACTTATATTGTACAAGGAGGGGATTGGACCACAGTGTCCTGGCCAAACATACCCTGTTGACAAATGAACAACATACTTTTTTGTTTCAGGTGCTACATGTTCAGGCTATGAATAATAGATTGGGGGGACCATGTCAATCAAACAGAATGTCTGGAGCTCCAGTGGATTCTGAGGTTAGGGGCTCTAAGGGGCTGGGTCTAAAGGACTCTGTTCCCCTTAAACCAGTTTTAAAATCTAAGAAACTGAAATAAATTTAAATACTACCATGAATAGCATATATTAACATTAGCTGCCTATTGTATTACATATTTTATATATTTTTTATATATTTTTATATGGATGAATGACTATAAATGCATAGTAGGAGGGGTGATGGAGTTCCTTGGACCTAATTGGTTGTTTCAAAATCTGTACTGGTATATTTAAGTAGATGTTAATTGTTTTTTTAAAATGTCTAATGAAGCAATGTTGAGCATTGTGAAAGCGCTCACAATTCCTTATTAAATTACTGGATTTTATATGCGTTGTGGATTATTTATCATTATTTCTACTACCTTCAGCTTTTGGTTGCTTATTTGTCAGTTTCATTCATATGCTTGAAAGGGTATGTAAACAGTATAATGTTGACCAAGGGCTCCAGGTACGGTTCCTGACCCCCTTACTCCACGGTAAAGCTGTAACTGATATTTCTAACTTGTCTGATACTGATTGCTTAAATTATAATACTGTTAAAAATTGTCTTTTAGAGTGTTTTAAGTTAACACCTGAGGCTTATAGTAAAATGTTTCGTGAGCATAGATACAAGACAGATGAAAGTGTGTGTGAACATACTGTTGAACTAAGCACTTATTTTCACAGGTGGGTGAGTAGGTGTCAGGTCACCACTTTTGAAGGGCTGGCAAACTTTTGGTTAGGGAACAAGGCCTTAGCACTTTGCCTGAGGACATGAAAATCTGGTTGGCAGCTAGAGAATGTAACACAGCAGATGAGTTGGGGGGAAAAGGGAGACCTAACCTAGCAAGCAGGGCATCACTGTACAGGAAAGGGATACCCAGTGCTGCTCATGGGTCTAAGGCAACCTATGGTGGGCACCCTAGACTGTCCCAACAGAGTTCAACAATAGCAGGGGAAGCCAGTAGTATAGGTACATGCCCAGGACCAAGGGTTAAATGTTTCAAATGCAATCCGTGGAGCCATGTAGCATATAGATGTCCACGGAGGCAAGGTGGGGAAAAAAAGGTGTGAGAGCCAGTAAGTGGGAATGACAGAATACCAGCAGTGAGTTGTCTTGAGACAACAAGGGTACCAAACTACCACAAGAGGTTATATCCTATCTTAGTAAATGGGAAAGAGGCCACTGCTAAGAGAGACACAGCCTCTGACCTAACCATTCTGAAGCCTGCAATGGTTAAAGAGGAGCACTACTTGATTGGGCAGTCTACTCCAGTCAGAGCTTTAGGAGGGGCACCATTCCAAATACCTTTGGCTAGGGTTCACCTTGACTGGGAGGGTGGAAAAGGAAGCCAGTAAGTAGGTGTGTTTAAGGATATCTCTGCAGATGTCCTGATAGTGAATGATTTTGATAATGCAGTACCTTGTGTGCATGCAGTGCCACGCAGTCAGGCTTGGAGACAAGTATGTGGGTCTGGTAGTCTGGGGGAGACCTAGACAGACCACAGACTTGAAGCCAGGACAGATGTGGTGGTTACTTCAGAGAGAGAACTACCCTGTAGCAGTGACACTGAAGGTGAGCCACAGCTGCTTGTGGGTACTGATGTTCCCCTGGACAGAGTGACTGCAAGGGCAGAGGTGAGTAGTAGAACCTAGGCTGACAGTGAGGCACCGCTATCAGAGAATACCAAACTTCCTGTGGAAGGGGAGCTAGGAAGGGTTGCAAAGAGAGAGTTGAAACTGGCTCAGATCTCAGACCCTACATTACAAGGCCTAAAGGAGGTAGCCAGTGAGGTGCCTGATTGTCAAGGAAGAGGGGAATCTGTATAATGGGTCAAAGGGTTACTGTATAGCGAGTGGAGCACTGAGGGAGAGCTAGAGGGTGAGAGAATACAGCAGTTGGTAGTGCTCAGAGCCTACCATCTGCCACTTCTAGCCATAGCCCATGATATTCCCTTTGCAGGTCATATAGGCATAAAATGTACAAAGAGATGTATTATGTAGAACTTTTATTGGCATGGGATTTCCAGAGATGTAACAGGGTACTGCAGGACCTGTGTGCAGTGCCAAAACATAGACAAGGCAGGAGACAAGGTGAAAGCTCCTTTGATGCCTTTGCCTGTGATTGATGAGCCATTTCAGAGGGTAGCTATAGATATTGTGGGGCCTCTGAGTACCCCAAGTTCGACAGGGAAAAAGTATATCCTAGTGGTAATAGATTATTTTACCAGGTATCTTGAGGCAGTGGCTCTACCCTCCATCGAGGCAGCAAAGGTAGCAAATGTTTTGTTAGAGTTTTTCAGCAGGGTAGGTTTCCCAAAAGAAATACTGACTGACAGAGGTGCCAATTTTATGTCATACCTGCTGGCTTGTCTGTGGAAGTACTGTGGGTTGAAGCACCTAAAGACCTTCCCTACCATCCCCAGTCTAATGGTCTGGTTGAGAGGTTAAACTCTACACTAAAGACCATGCTCCGGGCATTGGCAGACCAGTTTAAGAGGGAGTGGGACAAATATTTGCCCCATCTGTTGTTTTCTTACAGGTAGGTGCCCCAGGAATCCACAGGTTTTTCACCCTTTGATTTCCTGTACAGGCATAGGGTTAGGGGCCCTCTAGATTTGATTCGAGATGAGTGGGAGGGTGAGAGTGAATCCCACA
Source organism: Protopterus annectens (assembly GCF_019279795.1). Classification (NCBI taxonomy): domain Eukaryota; kingdom Metazoa; phylum Chordata; order Ceratodontiformes; family Protopteridae; genus Protopterus; species Protopterus annectens. The sequence continues at coordinate 222,479,743 of NC_056726.1, forward strand.
AGGAATTTGTTGTGGCATATGTCCTAAACCTCTTGACAAGGTTAAGGGAACTCATGGGCTTGGTCCAGGAGAACCTAGCAGAAGCCCAACATCAGAAAAATGTCTGTTATGATAGGGATACTTAAGCTGGAGAGTATGCTGTGGGGCAGCAGGTAATGGTTCTTATTCCTGTCAGACACAACAAGCTGCAGACAACTTGGGAATGACTCTTCAAAGTGGTAAGGAAAGTCAGTGATGTTAACTACATGGTAGAACTGCAAGGCAGGAGGCAGGGGCACAAATTGTACCATGTTAACATGATGAATCCTTACCATGATAGGGTGCCCTTGTGCTGAGTATTTGCAGTGGATGGCAGGAGGAGTCTGAGGGGCATCTGGTGACTGATTTCCTCAGTGAGGCTCAGACTGACACATCAGTGGAAGGTGTAGCAATGTCCCAGCAGCTATCCCTTACCCAGGTTCAAAAAATCCCAGCACTGTTACAGGAGTTTGGGGAGATGTTCTCTGGGAAACCAGGGTGCACCCACCTAGTGCAGCACCATGTGAATACAGGACCCCAAAGGCCTATTAAGCAGGCCCCTTACAGGGTGGCTGAGAGAGTCAAGCACATTCTGAGGTAGGAGATACAGAAAACATTGGAACTAAAGGTAATCCAGGAGTCCAGCAGTCCCTGGGACTCCCCATTGGTGCTGGTACCAAAAAAGGATGGTAACACCAGGTTCTGTGTGGACTACAGGAAAATAAATAGTCACACAGAATCAGATGCTTACCCCATGCCTAGGAGAGATGACACCCTAGAGCAGCTGGGTGGGGCTAAGTATATTACCACTATTGATGTTACCAAGGGTTACTGGCAGGTGCCCTTGACACCCAGCACTAGAGAGAGGTCAGCCTTTGTGACTCCTGTCAGCTTGTAGGAGTTCATGAAGATGCCCTATGGGATGAAAAATGGCCCAGTGACTTTCCAGAGGCTGGTAGATCATATCTTAGCAGGAGCAGGAGATTTTGCCCTTGCTTACCTGGATGATATTGCCATCTACAGCCATTCCTGGGAGAGCACCTTCAGCATGTTAAGGAGGTGCTGAGCAGACTACAAAGGGCAGGATTGACCATTAAGCCCAATAAGTGTCAGGTGGGTATGGCAGAGGTCTCCTACCTGAGACACAGAGTGGAGAGTAGTAAGATCAAGTCAGAACCTGCCAAAGTGGAAGTCATTCAGGCATGGCCTGAACCACTTACCAGAAAGCAGGTGAGGGCATTTTAGGGACAGCAGGGTACTACAGAAAGTTTGCCTCCAATTATAGTGCCATAGCTGCTTCCCTCACCAAACTGACAAGGAAAAACAGTCCAGATAAGGTAGTGTGAACCCCAGCATGTAAGCAGACATTCCAGAAGCTTAAAGGAGCTTTGGGAGGACCCCCGTGTTAGATAGTCCAGATTACAGCAAAGAATTTGTTGTGCAAGTGGATGCTTCAAACCATGGGGTGGGGGCTGTAGTCAGCCAGGTTTCCTCAGAGGGAGAAGAGCACCCTGTGGCATATCTCAGCCATTGGCTTCAATTCAGGGAGGAATCCTATGCAGCTGTAGAAAAGGAATGTCTAGCCATAGTGTGAGCACTGCAGAAACCTCAGTCTTATCTGTATGGAAGGAAATTCACTGTAATTACAGACCACAATCGCTTAGCATGGCTACATTGAGCCAGCCAGCAAAATGCCAAGCTACTAAGGTAGAGCCTAGGGTTGTAAGCATATATGACAGTGCAGCACCACAGTGGTGTTAGCAATGCCAATGCAGATGGGATCTCAAGACAGGGAATAGGGTAAGGTATTCCCAGATAAACTCAACCCTCTCAAGCAGAGTTTCCCAAGGGTCACTAAAACTAGCTTGACGGGGGGGGGGATGTCACAAAAGGAAATATTGCCAGCCCAGCGTGCTGGAATTTTGTAAATAATTATATGTCATTTGTGAATATCAACATGATTAATATGCTTGTGCTACTAATGTATTAGAACTGTATGTTATGTGTATATCAAACTGCTGGTACACAGGTGTGTGTACAGTATTGAGCTTAAAGATGTATCCACAGTGTACCCTACTGGAAAAGAACAGAAATGTATATACACTATTGTAGCTGTGTAAATGTATATATGTTTAACTGGGAAAACTGGAACATAAAAGGTTAACTTGCAAAACTTCAGGAAAATAATTGAAATTAAATTGTTTTATAACCATGTAATGAAAGAGATGATTTCAATGCAGCAAGGAGACAGGATGTCTAAAACTAGGGAGCCTTCTGCATTGTTTTGTGTTTTATTGTTTTATGTCTTCCAGCAGTTGCAAACATTGAAGGCTATGTATTTTCACAGGGATATGCTAAATGCTAGCATTTTCTAGCAATGGTTTTTGAGCCTGGGAACTGAAGTCAGGTGACAAAAAGTGATGTCATGCTGCAAGTATCCTAGCAGTAATGTTTGATAATAATTTAAGAACTCTCTGAGAGAGTCACTGGGCATTTTTTTATTTTGTCTTTGACCTGCAAACATCCACTTACAACATCTGCACTTGCCTTCCTGTAAACAAGTTAACTAGGGTACAGTAATTTATTTTAGATTCAGGAAGGAATATAGTAAAGATTAGTTTAGATGCTTTTCTGTATTTAATTGAGACTGTCCTGCAATGTTGTTTTAAACATTTCCTGTGATTTTGAACTCCAAAGTTACTGTGATGATTTACTGAGTATTTTCTTGTTCTTTTATTATTTATTATTAAATATATTTAAATCTATCTTTGTGACTGATATTTGTGAGACATATTTAAGCTCTTAGGGTACTTGCATATCTATTTGTTGATACTGTGGGCCACTCCTAATAGCCTTGCTCTTGGTCAAACTGCCATTTGGATTAATAGTAACATTACACAGTAGGATTGGCCACCCATTGCTAAGGGCCTTATTGTAGCTGATAAGTAGTGGCTGGTGGAGGTGGAAACTATGTTATAGTCTGAGCAGAAGGGACATAGTGAGTAAATCTGTGACAGCCTTTCCCAAGTGTGTGTATCAATCAAACCTCAAAGTGTATGTGTGTGTGTGTGTGTGTGTGTGTGTGTGTGTGTGTGTGTGTGTGTGTGTGTGTGTGTGTGTGTGTGTGTGTGTGTGTCAGCTACTTGGGCAGGGACACAAAGCACTGGTTAAACAGAGAGGGTGCTGGAGGTCTTAGTTTGGCCACTCAGCTGAGATCTCAACTCTATAGCTGTGCCAGTGGGAAGTCTTACTGGGGATCTGGAAAAAGAGGGAGAAACCAGCCCCATACTGACTGTGGTCTCCGTGTGCTCTTAAGGGATATTGCACTTGACTGTGTATGTACTTGTCATCCTCCCAGTGTGTACATTCCCCACTGTTGCCAAGGGTGAGAATTGAGGCTCCTTGATTACTGGGCCAGTGCTGGGGCATCACAGCATTCTCCTTCACAGACGCTGATACACTTAGCAGTCTTTATGATCATTGTAAGACCTGTATTAGAGTATAACTCATGATTCAGTTGATGTTTCAGGAAAACTGACTTACAGCACTTGAACTAGTATAAAGAAAATTTACAAAACTAACTCCTTCTTATAGACCAAAGATGTGTATCTTAGTGTAAGTACTCAGAATAGTACAGTATATGTTATCATATCAGAAGAAAGTTATGCTGGATCTATAGGGTCTTTATATGCAAGGTATTAAAATAAGCCCTGAGACTGGAGTTATATGCTTCCTCAAAAAAAATCACTAAAAATCATGAGTTTCTGTTGTTATTCCACTACATAGAGCATATTTGCACTAACAGTTTATGGCACAGTTTATTCCATCTCTTTGGAAATGTCTTCTAATTTACAAGGACATCACCTACATTAACAGTCTTTAAAAAAGAATTAGCAATCTTTAAAAAAGAATTAGTTGACTGGTTTAGTGTAAGAGTGTATGATTAAAGGATATTGGAGTCAATGTTCCCCACTAGCCTAAGAACATAAGATTTATCATTTATCAATGATCATATACTTGTTCTTACTTTTACACAAATACACACAACCTGCCACCTACCAAAGACAACAGCTTCTGAGAGCATTTGCTTGATTATATTACAAGTAAAAGAAGCAATGGGCATAGTAATGTGTTTCAATGTGTTGATCTCAGACCATTATGCACTGCCATCTAAACCATATCAATGTGCTGCACAGTGGTACAACAAACGGCATTGTCACCTCACAGCAAGAGGCTCCCTGGTTTGATTCTCAACTGAGGTGCCTTCTGTGCGGAGTCGGCATGCCCTCCCTGTGTTCTCGTGGGTTTCCTCTGGGTGTTCTGCTTACCTCCCACATTCCAAAGACATGCACTAGGTGGATTGGACACTCTAAACTGGCCATAGGTGTGAGTGTGTGGTAGGGAAGGACTATCATGGCAGGGCTACCCACCCAACAGTGTAAACCTTGGCTCTAGATAATTGTCACACTTGAAGTGACACTCCAACACTAAGTGCAAAAATGGGATAAAGAGATGATGAATGGATTGATTTAAGCCGTATCAATAATCATTTAACAGTGACCATGTAAGTGCTTTTTACTTTCACAAATGAACTACTATGAAAAGAACTGTTACCTTTCATATATACTTCTAATGTCTGATTATGGATAAAGTGAAAGGAATAATAGCCACAGTAATGCATGCCAGATTGGTTCTGTTATTCACAGAATCACCACCACTTCAGTCATCTTGATAAATTAAAATAATAAAAATAAATGGCTCACTACTGTAGGCAGTAAGTATTGTTACCATTTCTGCTGATCTATTGTGTGTCCTGACAGACTTTGTTCTAATAAACATGCCTGCAAGAGAAGGCTGTCCCTGAAGATCAAATAGTCTGTTCCTGCAGATGATTCTAGTGTAACGATTAGAGTTTGCTGGGAAAGTAGTGAGATCAGTTGATCTAGTAACCATTATAATGTGCCTGCCTCACATAGTAATAGAGCACTGAATTGCCAGCCATGTCCTACTATGCTGGGACAGAAGTGAGTGGCCATGCTAGCATATTGCATGATATCTCACTTCTGAGTTTTAGTTCCCACTCATTTTAATGAGAATATTTAGGAGAATTATTTAATTAGTGATATGTAATGTATTAGTAAAATAATTGCACCTAAAATGTCTTGAGTGTTGGAAACTTTTTATATATTTTAAAATTGGATTCCTATTGATTTTAACATTAAAAAAGGATATTTAGAAATCAAGTTATCCATGTGCCTACTGTTTTAGCCACCTCCCATGGTGCCAAGATAATGTGTAAGCTGTAGTTATGGGGTAAACACAAACTTAGCTGACCTTATCAAAAAATGGGGATAAGTGCAGAGCAAGTTAACTTTCTAGTAAACAGTTAAAAGTATTAGACAAGGAAAATGAATCATGTAATATTAAATGTGAATTAAAAAAAATACAGAGGATGTGTTGCAGATGTAACAAAAAAGAGACATGACAATGTACTGTAATAAATAAAACAAAACAGATGCTTCTTTAAGACACAATAAAAAACTTAAATCAATTAAACAGAGTGATTTTGTCCCTTTTGTCTCTAGTATCATGTGACTTCATCAGGGTAAAATGCAACTGTTTCAGCATTCATATAAATACTTTAGCTTTTAGGTCATGTTGTCATTTAAACTAAGAGGGTCCCAAGCTACTTTTGAAAGCTGTGATGTTTTTTACATAGGCAAAACTACAAGGAAATTAACACAAAGTATCCCAGGACACAATCATGCCAATAAATCTAAGTTAGTTATATGTTCACTGTGCAGGCATTCCTTGCTTTGCACAGGGTTCATGAAATTTGTATTTTTTATTGTAGATGATGTGTTAGATAATCTCAGGTCATGTGACTTGGATCCCTTGCTGGAAAAGAAAGAATAAAGTGGTAACTTCTTCTTAGTGCTGGGTTCCCTCCTAGCTTAAATGACTAGAGCAAAGCTATGATGGGGCAACAACCCTGGGCACAAAGTGTTTGGAGGAGCAATCAGCAGATTGAAATCTGTCTCCAGTGTACTAACAGCTTTCAATACAGATAGTGAATACACAGTCATTACTGAAGTATTGTAGCATTCCATATCTCCTGAGTCTTATTAGCATTCAGAAATGAATTTGTCATCAGAACTGTGCCGTAACACTCCCTGTGCAGTATAAACTGTAGTAGCTGCTTAATGATCATTTAAATGACCATAGGAGTAGCTATGGTAGGGCAAAGGAAGCAAATCTCACAGGAGCAATGGCTTGGGTAGCAAATGGCAGAGCCTTTTCAGACTTCAATGCAATACTATCATTTGCTGTCATAAATAAAGCCCTGTAGCACTCTGTGTCTTCAGTATATAATCAATATTCAGAAATGAATGCCAGTATTGCATCTGTGGTTTGAAATGAAGCACTGTAGTTTGCCATGTGTGGCATAAACCATACCAACTTATTGCTACAATTGTAGCAAGCAGTTTGCTATGATATAAAAGGAGAAAAGAGTTGTTGAAATTGCTTTTTATTTATTTTTTCTCCTCAACTTAAATCACTCCTTTCCTACATATTGCCACTCAACCCTTCTACTTTTCCTAGTGTAGTGTGCTGTTTGTTTCTGAATAACCTCCATAAGTGAAGCTAAATGTGATCTTAGCATTTCTCAGGTATATGCATGATTTTGGTCTCATTTACTTAACAGTCAAAGTTTATGTGTCAATCAGTTCAGACAATTTCCATGTAAGTGCTTACTCCTAAGCACTTTACAAAGCCTTTTGATGAGTTTGCAGGTTGTTAAATAATTTTTAAGTGAAACAGGACAATACATTTATTACTTATCAAATGAAAACTGATCACTAAAGAGAAAGCCCTAATTAATGTAAACATACACACAGCTTCAGTTTAACAAGTTATTGAACAAATGTTAAGTTCAGATAATCAAAAGTAATATAACAACATGCCCCAAGTGCACCAATGGAAAATCAGGCTAGAAAATGCGAAAATACAGCAAGACTACAGTCTATATCCTTGTTAGATTGTCTACAGTTGTACTTCCAAGTTTAGTGAGTGGGGAAAATCCACCATGTGTACAATAACACAGCTGCAGAAATATCGCTTTGCCCCAGTAAAGTAAACAGTGCACAAAATATGCTTTTACAGTCAAAAATCAGCTTGCACATGAAAATGGCATTTGCCTCACTAAATCATTTCTTTCATATCAGTCAATGCTTCAAGTCCAGGCAAATGAACCCCACACATAAAAGTCCATCTAACTTATAACTCCAGCTA